>NW_009952265.1:5220932-5292211 GCF_000747805.2 Chaetura pelagica
CCTGCTGAAGGAATGTAAATATTCCATTGATTTCAGTGAAACCATTTAAGGCTCCTATTGGTATTGATGATAATTTAATGGGAAAGGACTTGGATCCTTACTGTTTGCAACAAGTAAACTGCTAGGTTTTATATTACTGCTTAAATCAGCCCCTTACCATAACTTCAGCATATATTTAACTTGTAGTTGTCTTTATTTGATAGAACCATCAGAGTACACAGCCTGAATCTTTGAGTCTATTAACAGTTCCATAAAGGTAGCAAAATGGTGAATGGACACTATTGCATAACGTATAAGAAAAATAGAGAGTCAGTGTCTGTCACTGTGAATCTTTAGGTGCTCCAGCGTAAATGCAAAATTAAACTGTTATATTGTCTTCTGCTCATACTGCCATCACTACTACCTCGGGAAAAATAAGGACAATGGACATTAGGGCATAAAACTGAGAGTTGACAAATTTGTGCTTTTATGAAGTTAAGCAGAAACAGCCTTTCACATAGTGGTAGACCCCTCACTGTTTCCGTCACAATTTTAGTGGCTTTTCTTCTCTTGTAGTTAAAATAGTTTGGTGTATGCTTTAATGTTTGAAATTTTCTCATCTGCTACTGGTGAGAAGCAATTTCTGCACAGTGTGGAGGAAAGAGTTTATTGTATTTGGTGTTGCTTTTAGTGATATGGATGCTTGCTCACTAGATATTGTACTGACATCAGCTAACTCATTTCATTAAAAAGTCCTTTAGGTGGTGGTTATATTTGGTTACCACTGACTTGGTGTGGATCTGAAGCAGAAACAGAAGTAAAAAGGCTTTCTATCCTACTAACAATTTCCTGAACCTTCCATTCTCCTATATTAAGATGGGTTTTTATAGAGTGGAAAAGTGCCCCATCATAAAGCTGTAAGGTTAAAACTGCAGCCTCTCTCTTCCCCAACACTCCTTAAACTATGGATCTTGTTTGCTATGGGAAGTGAATTGCAGGAGGAAGCCAGATGGCAGCTGTATTGAGCTGCTGCTTTGTTGTGCAGGATGGGTGCCCCTCCTCCTTCTCCAAAGCAAATGTTGATTCACGAGTGAGGGGTTTATATATCTGAATGAGGGATTCATATGATTTTTTAAATGCCTGCTCTTTTAATAGTTTGCAAATAAATTGATCTTGTGTTCATAATAAGAAACAGTTAGAGATCTGTATGTGGCAAAGTTGTATAATTTTAAGGTGAACTTTCTTAAATGGTGCACATAGCCATGGTTATTTTATTACTCTCAGTTAAACTGCCTGAAGTGCTGTACAAGCACAGCATGGTAAAACATATTCCAGTAAAATATATTACAAAGAGGAAATTCATTTTTTATTTTATTTTAAGGTAAAATATAATTGTTTTGTTAGTGATGGATTAAAACCCCAGGAATTGTTAAAATATTTTAAAGTTAACAAATAGGTGACTAGAGAATGTTTATTCAATTGTAAGAGGAGGATACATTGGATGAACCTCATTTTCTTCATAGAATCTGCACCAAATCTTTTGAGTGTTTTATGTTGCTTAAAAACATTTAATCAAATTCTGTAATACTTGGAGGTTAATCCTCAAGGCTGTTTTGGTTGGTTTCTTCTTTTTTTGGGGGTTGTTGGTGGTTTTTTTATATTTGAAATTCATAATTTAAAAAAATTGCTAGTTTATATACTTTATAACTGTTGGCTGATACATTTGATTACCATGCCAAACTGGATCTTCAGCTAAAGACCACACATATACATTGAATATGGTTTGTAGGATAATTAGCTAGAACTTGGTTTCTTAAAGTGATTACTAAGATCATCTTCTTGGAAATCCAAGAGCAATGAATAGTTGTAATGAGAGGACCTCACCATAAGCACTTTGTTCTAAATATCCAGTGCTGAATTCTCTCTGGCGCAGTTGTCAACTGCATGTTCCAAGGTCTGTCTTTTTCCATAAACAGCATTCTAAGCACAATGGAAATAACATAGAAACGTAAGAATTAGGAAATTGTGTTATTAACAAGCTGCATTTTTGACCACCATGGGGGATTTATTTAGAATGCCTAGTGTGCAGAATGTGTTTTTTAATGTAAATAGCTACTAAGAAGAAAAAGTCAGATCCTCAGATGAGTGTCAGAAATGAGGCTTAACAAAATATTTTCAGGAATATATACCAAATAAAGTAGTGGTTGTTTTTTTTTCACATGCTCTTTTCATGTTCTTTGTTGCTGTCTTTTTCTATTTCTGATGTCAGTATGTATCTTTTATAAAGCAGATGTAAGATGAGAGACAACAAGAGAGTAACTCTGTAGTACAGGTGGAAACAGTTAAAAGAACTGGATTGGAATGTTAAAGCTGGTATTCTTCCTTCTCAACGTACCACATTAAAAGTAGTTTGGGGTCCTTAGCATCTTCATGACTACTAATATAAGTAAATATCAGCAGTATTCCAGATAATTCAGAATAGATGTGCATATGGTTTATATCTAAGTATAAATAAATAAATAAATAAGAATTAAATGTCTTTGTGCATATTACGGATACATAATAGGCAGACATATATGTTGAAATCTATGTTTCACATCAAATCTCTACAGTATGCTTCATGAGGGAGACAAGACCCATGTGTTTTGCAGAAGCTTTTAAAGCTGTTTCATTTATTTTATTAGCCTTTAATGAATGTAATTAGAACCCAAGTAATTAAATGCAATTGTGCTCAGTATGTTCCTGTTGTAAATTGCCCTAAACAATGTGCATGGTGTGAACAAATTTGTGGGATTAATAGAGGATAGATAATGTTTTTGGATAGTATTTCACACTAAACGGCCGCAGAGAGAAACAAAGAAGCTGGCGCAGTGTCATTAATCTTAGTCAACTGGCAGTTCTGGTGTAATTTGCATGACTTAGGCAGTGACACAAGATGGGGCTAGCTTGGGATGGGTGTTAGATCACTAGGATACATATGTATTTATTTCTCTTTAGTACTCTGATTTATAAGCAGAAAGAAGTTTGTTTGAAGAAACTGATTCATTCTGTTTTCATCTTTGTTTTTATCTTAGATTAATAGAATTACTGGCAGTATATTGTATGTGTTCCTTTGTTTTTATAGTTATCATATTGGTTTATGGATATTAAAAAACATCTGTGCATCCTTCTCATCACAGCAGAAAGGCAGATGTGCTGTGATTGGATAGTGTGTTGCTAGTGGAATAGATTTTCTTTCTTCACTCTGTCTGATGAGTCTTGTTTCCAAGCTGAAAAAAATTCAGAATACAGCAAGATACTTCCAAATGAGTTTCTGAAAAATCTTCTAGTAGTCATAGTCAGAATATGCATTTTCATTCTACATTATCTTTGTTGATGATTTTTTGTAAAAGTCTTTGGCTGCATGCAATCTGATTGAGCAGAAGTATAACTCAATGACCATAAAATATTTCTTATATTTTAGTAGAGTAATAAATTATCACAAAATAGTAGTGACCACTGTAGTTAATGTTTGCAAGAATTTTAAAATGCCCTGGTTTGGCTTAGTATAAATGTTCTAAAGCTTGCAGTTGGCTGAAAATGTCAGTCAATGTGAACTGTTCTGCTGAAAGTCTAAACAGAAATATTCCATTAGTTTGCAGTATTAGAAGAATGAATCAAAATTAGTTTAAGTCTTGATAGATGAGTGTTTCTATCCCAGGCCTTAATATTGTTTTCAAAACAGTTCCCATAGGAAGCTAAGTCTTATATATAGGTTCTGGTCCCATTTATGTGAAAAGGGACCATTGTCCAAAATTGATCTTGACCCATTTCTTGGCACTAAAATCTTCCTACATACTTAGTTGAATATTATCCACTGTTGTTTTGACTAAAACCTGTGCCCAAAGTGTATATGCTGAATTTATTAATGTAATACCTCTAGAAGTCAATATTCTGTTAAATATGTTGCTTACACACACCTCATAGTGTTCTTATTCTGTGTTACCATGGTGTTAACTTCGTAGTGTAGTAAAATGGAATGATGAGTAAACTGTGGATCTTCAGAAACCTTTGAGAAATTGCAGTTCTGACAAAGAACAGGAAGTGATTTCTGCTTCAGCAGTATCAGTAGATCTTTTAATTATAATTTTCAACACAGGAAAATTGCACTTAACCAAGTCTGAGGAAGAATGTGGTAGGGCATTCTGAGGCTATTTACCTGTTTTTCACATCCTATGAGCTATGTGTCATGTCTTTCTAAAAATACGTATTTATTTAAAGCTTTTTCATCCATTAAAAAATTTATATAAGAAAAAAGAAGGAATTAAAAATACAAATTGCAAAGGCAACATTGAGTCCTATTAAATGTGTTGATAATTGTAAAATACTTGTATTTATATGACTGCATGTAAAACGATATTGTTATTGTACTTTAAATACTGTAAAATAGTAATCCTGTAAAATAATTAATAGCTAACTACAGGACTGAATAATTACTGATGAATAACAATTTTTGTCTGCTTACCATGTTGTGATATGAAGTAGTGATGGAAACATTGTAATAATAGTGGGAGGCAAACAATCATATTCCATTGAAATGTGAAAATAGCACAATTTTTACACAAAATTTTATTTGGTAAATATAACAACAAACACTGACAATGAGAATTTTCAGGCATTCAGCTAGCACATCTAAAGCTGAAACTGATTTGTGACTAATGGTCTTGTCTCTTGAACTGTGAGTAAACAGTGCAAAAGTAAGTGAATTTTGATTAAACATTAATAATTCTACATTTGAGGAAAAATGTATTGGCTATATGACTAATGGTGAAGTTATGATGACACTAAAACCAATTTGCATGTTGTGATTTGGGAAAATATCAAATGCTTAAGATACAGCGTGTGTTCTACAGTGGTTTTCAATTAAAAAAAAATAAAGCAGCGTGTTAGGACAGTAAAATAAAGTTAATTGAAACTGACTGGATGACTGGGCCCAAAGAATTGTGGTGAATGGAGTCAAATACAGTTGGCAGCCAGTGATGTTCTTCAGGGCTCCTTACTGGGACCAGTTCTCTTTAATACCTTTATCAATGATACGGATGAGATGATCAGGTGCACCCTCAGTAAGTTTGCAGATGACACCAAGTTTTAGGTGGGAGTGTTGCTTTACTTGAGGGTAGAAAGGCTCTGCAGATAGATCTGGACAGGCTGAATTGATGTACTGTTCTTCAAAAAGGCCAACTGTTGGGTCACAACAACCCCATCCAACTCCACAGGCTTGTGGAAGGGGGGCTGGAGCATGTCCAAAGAAGGGCAATGAAGCTGGTGAAATGGTGTGGATCACAAGTCTTATGAGGAGCATCTGAGAGAACTGGGATTGTTTAGCCTGGAGAAAGGGAGGCTGAAGGGAGATCTTATTGCTTTCTACCTGAAAGATGGGTATAGTGAGGTGAGTGTTGGCCTCTTCTCCCAGGTGACAAGCAATAGAACAAGAAGAAATGACCTCAAGTTGCACCAGGGGAGGTTTAGATTGGATATTAGGAAAAACATTATTCACTGAAAGACTTGTCAAGCACTGGAACAGGGTGCACAGAAAGTGATTGAGTAACCATCTTTAGAGGTACTAAAAAAATTTGTAGGTATGGTGTTTAGGGACATGGCTTATTGGGACTTGACAGTTTTAGGTTAATGGTTGGACTTGATCTTAAAGATCTTTTCCAACCTAAATGATTTTGTGATTCTATGAAATATATCACTATGTATTTAATATCTCCTGGCTAGCTTTAATTTTTATGCTTTCTGAGTCCACAGTAGTTAACTTCAATACATTCTTGGTGTTGTTTCCTTAAGAAGATTAAATTAAGAAGTTCTGAGTATTTAAAGTAGTTTTCCTCAGTAACCTTTTCATTGTAGGAGTACAAGTAGATTCATAGTCCTGAGTCTTCAGTTTGTAGAGTTTTAGCCCAGCTTAACCCCACTGTACCCAGGGAATTGTGTAGATAAGTTGCACTGAAGTAGAGAACATAGTTCTTTTTATACCAGAGCACAGTCTGTAATTTTTTTCTGTTTGTATGATACATAGTTATGATTATAAAGTAATCTTCAGTGTCAGCAACTGCTACTGCACTTTAGCTTGCATTCTTGTAAGTGTGATTTTATTTTTCAGTAATGCAAGTTTTGAGGATGCACACAGAGGACTAGCTATTGTGAGCTCTGCTTGCATCGAAAAGTCCTGAAGTAAAAGAGCTTGAACTCAACTTGCTTATTCTTATGTCAACTCTACAGCTGTCTAACCATGCTGCAAGACATTCTTGGCATAGTATCTTAGCCAAAATATCTTTTGGGGTGGATAATTCAAAACAGAGCAGTATGTGAATCCAAATATTAAGTAATATTTAAGAAGTCTCCTACTGGCATCCGTGCAATTGAAACAATTTACCTCTTTGCTTTGTCTCAACAATCACTGTTACTCTTCTCTCTTGTGAAAAAAAAAGCACTATTGTTATGTCTTCAATGACAAGTGTAATGTGCGAAACAGAAAAAGTAATTAATTAACAATTCATGAAAGTAGTTGACTCGTATTAATATGCCATCGACCTGAGCACCACTGTGTAACATTTAAAGACCTAGGACCATAATATTTATTATGAGGTCGGGCATATCGATATAGCATTAAAATGAGCCACATTTAGTAAGCTGCATAGCAATTATATTAAAGCAAAAAGCATCACTGTTGCATAGATTTTAAGTGGCAGAAATGTTACATGATCCAGGATTTCTTATTTGACAATTATGAAAGAATGTAGAGGGAATTATTTATTTGCTTTATTGCACAAATGTTAAGGCACAATGGTCTGCTTATCTCAACTAAGGAATTCTGTAGGAGGCAGTTTCCCTTTTTTACTATTAAGATTATCATCTTCTTTTTTTTAATGCAAAGTTTGGAGAGCTTAATACTTTTGATCCACTAGACCAGATTTCTATAGGCTGTAGACTTCTAGAAGAATAATGGAATTTCCCAAGATTGTTTTCTCTTACATTTGTTTGTAATGAAAGTCTTGCACTCTGTCCTTCTCTCTACATGGTCCTTTTCTTGTTCTGCATGTTTTTAATGCCCGTTGTTCCCTTAAATGGAATTGATTTGAGAGGAAGAGGATGTGGGGGAAGATACAAGTATATCTGCCCTGCCCATTTGCAGTCAACAAAGGTGTATTTGGACTTAAGTAAGTTTAGAATTCAGTTGTGAGCCAAAAACAGAGCTGAAACTTGAGTTCACTTTGCTATTACTTAACAATAAGCAATTCCATTGCTTTGTAGTGTATCCACTGTATTTCGGTTATCCAACTGAAAAGAAGCCAGTCAATTTTTTATTCTGAGCAAAATGATAAGGATAGATCTCGAGTAAAATGTAATCAAATTGGAATATCACTGAGAAGTTTGCTTTAATTTTAGGCATTTCTAGATATGTTGTGTTAAAATGGTATATAAAAGTGTCTGGGCTTGAGTTCATTCTAACCTAAAACATAAAAATATTTTTTTAGGTATGAATTCAGAAAATCAAAGGTGCAAACCTTAAAGAAGACAAATATCCCAATTTTTTGTTGAAAGATCCTTAGAACTTACAAGTACAAGGCAATTCAAAGATCTCCCTTAATCATGTGATTAATTATATCACAGTTTGAGGTAAATGGGAGAGATAATTCCTTATTACATATGAATAAGTTGAGACCACTGATATGATCTTCCCAGATTCCAATTACTGATTCAGATGTCCCAGTACTGCTTTAATTCTTGTTCTGCTACTAACTCTAAACTCAGTGCTCGTATCTCTAGTTTTACCTAGTTAAGAATTTTGTAGCTTTTCCCAGGCATTTATGTTTCAGTGACTTTGAGGAGTTGTGAAAGCTATAACAAGGGTGGTTGAAACTCAGTAAATTTGAAATAGAGTATCTAGGAAAATGAACATTTCTTAATGATACTAAGGAGTAACAGGTTGTACCTGCATTTTCTGAAATTAAAAATGTAACAATTGACACTGTTTACAGTATTGTAGCCGGGGCCAGTTTTGTAGCTGGTCTAAGTGGGAGGATTCTTTTGTATTCACATTGAATTAGTTCAGTAGCTTGGCAGTTGAACTTGCTAGCACTACTTTAACTCATTTTATAATTAATTTTAAGACGTAATGTGTTAGATGTTATTTGTTATTATTTGAATTTAGGTTTAGATTTTATTGTATTATTGTATATTAATCTTATTCTTAAATGCTATATATCATTAGATATTATTAATAATCTTCTTATTCTTGCTATTAAAGTACCCGCAGTGTTTAATGTAAACATAAAATAAAGAGATGTCCTCACTTTACAGTGAAAAATGCTTGAAATGTTACACACTGACCTAAAACAGGAATGTTTATGTACATGTGAATGTACAGAACTTGCTGGCCAGTGCACAGATAATTTCTTTCTCTTGTCTTCAAAAAATTGGCTTTATAAGGATGGAAATGCAATGGATTTCAGTTTGATTTTCAACTATATTGAAATCCCAAGTGCTCCTTCACCTTGCACAAAGGCCAAACTGAATAAAAAATACTAAGCTATATTTGCTTATTGTTAATATTGGAATTTATGTTCCACCAACATAGTATTTAGGTGTCAACATGTGTGTGCACACATACACCTAGGAAGAAATAGACAGTATTTACTTCTGTGCTGAGCTGTGCTGTAGTGAAATCTGCACTTCTATACCAAGCAAATGAGGAAAAGTTTTGAGGCAACATCCAATACCAATTAAAAAAAAAGGTTCTGTTTCATTTATTTGTCATCCTTCAACAAGTAACAGACCCACTGGGATGCATGAATGTAAACAGTTCATAGGACACTCACATCTTTGTGACCAACTACTTCATGTTGTGTAGGTTCAAAACATTGATGCAGCTTGGGCTGCAAAATATTCATATTAATTTCAGGAAAAAGCACTTTTTTTTGTGGAAGAAATAAATTTATCATTACAAAACTTACTGATTTTTGCACGTGAATGAGGCTCTTTAAAATAACTTGGCAGGGAAATCATCATAGTTAAATGTTCACTGTTGGTTGTTGTTATTATTATTATTATTATTATTATTATTATATTATTATTATAAAATACAGACCTTTCTGTTGATCTGGTGCAGTACTATAATTGAAAACAAAAGTTGCATGCTCAACACACAATTCCAGCTCTATCATGCTTCATTCTCTGTGCTAGTAAATGGCAACACACAGCCACTGGTGTCTTGGCTAGTAATTAATGAAATCTGTTAAGGGGAAAAAAAACCTACTGGAGAAATAAGTCTCAGTATATTATTCAACATACTTGATTATACATAGATAACTTGTACATATTCTGTATAATATTTATATGGCATTTATTTTAAATAATTAGCTTAGCAAGTTAATAAAATGCTTTTATTACAAAAAATTACTTTTTTTGTAATTATGAAATACTTGACTCATCATACATACTATTTTCAAAGTGGAATTGTTTTCTTATATTAAAAAATTACTAATTTTATTTTAAAAATCTATGTATTCTCTGCTATAAGTAAGGAGTGGGCAAGAATATGAGTGAATGTCAAAAAGTGCAGAGGCTGTTGTCTCTGTATAAATTTCAGCCCAGCTCCAGTTAGGCTTTTCATTATACTCCACAATTAGTAGAATAATAGGAATAGAGCTAGTTTTGAGTTTCCCGGGGTTTTTTTTTTTTTGTCTTGGACTAGGTGTGTTTTTGTGAAACAAACCAACCTACTGGAATAGAAATGGTATTTGGTGGAAACATTCTCTTAAACATATCCACTGTAATGTAATTTATGACAGATGCATTCTTTTTAGGCCCAGGGCAGAATTTTCTACCAAACTGACAAAGTTCTTTAAATAATCAGCTGTCTGTTGGCCAGGGTTTTGTGTTTCCCTGCTGTCTGTTTAAATCTGGGTCTTTAATCTGTGTTACCCGTCTCCAAAGTGTGGGAAGCTGAACTTCCCAGCTAGTAATATGAGTAAAGGGCAGCTTTTTTGCTCTTCTGTGAGCTATTTGATTTTTAATTTTTCAGCAGACATTTTAAAGAGTTAATTAGTGAGATGTTAACTTGAGATGGTAAAAACCTAACTCTGAATTCCTGCCTTGATACCACTGTTACCTGTTACATTGCCAGTGGTGATTCCCGTTCCCTGAAGTAGCAGCTTCCAGCTCTTGTGTCCACCTATGTGCAATTTAGACATGTCTTAATACTACTACTGATGTATTACATTTGGAGATCTGCTGTTTTTCAGGCAGTGGAATAGTTCAAGCACAGAGAACTTGAGACAGTTGCTCAGGATACGCTATTACTTAGTGTTAGTTCATACATTTAGGGTATTGTAAAATAGTAACCCGAACTTGTGCCTTTTTTTTAAAGTGTTAGAGCAATGTTCTAAATTTATATATCAGACCATTACTGATTGATTTCAGTTAAT
The DNA here is from genome assembly GCF_000747805.2 of Chaetura pelagica. Taxonomy (NCBI): domain Eukaryota; kingdom Metazoa; phylum Chordata; class Aves; order Apodiformes; family Apodidae; genus Chaetura; species Chaetura pelagica. The sequence goes on from NW_009952265.1 coordinate 5,231,384, forward strand.
ACCTTTGACAACTAGGATTACTTTATGCCAGTGGCTTATGGTAAAGTTACAACTATAATAAAGAACTTGCTGGGCTGCCTGCTCACTTTGATGCTCTTTTAAGAATTTATGTGGTATCATTGCAATAGATTGTTGTTTTGTTGCTATATTTACTGTGGTCATTTGGCCATATTATTAATTATATCCTGATAATGAGCTAACTTCATATTTTTACCTATTTTGAGAAATAAAGCAGGAGTACAATAACAGTAATTTTTCTGAAATATTGTCTGGCTGTTGTACTTGGTTTCATGGCTTCCTCAGACAAAAACTTTTCTTATTTATAGACTTAAAACTGTTTTGCCTCAACTTCTCAGAGCATTTTGTTTCAGTAAATATAATACTCAAGGACAGGGCTCTGCAACACATTGATCTGAAATGGAATGATTGCTGCTTCACCAGATTTGTCTCAAGATCAGAGGTTCGAATTTCCTCCTAAAGTTAAATACATATATGGGTCTACAATTTCCAACCTTTGCTGCTTTTGCTTATGGGAGAAACACAGATTAAGCTTGGTGATGAATAGTGGTTCTCCAGCTCTCGTCCTTCAGAGCTGTAGAATAGGTAACAAACCTTTATGATTTCTTGGAGCACCTTTTCTGGATTTTATCCCTGTAGAAAATAGCATAATGCCCAATGGAATTTGTAAAAGTTTTTCCATTCAATTTTAGCATACACCAGAAGCAATCCTCAGTGAGAGAACACCTGCAACTGTGAATCTGCATTTGTAGTAGGAAATGTCGGCTTGCAAATCTCAAAGAAAAGAGGTGAACTGAAGACTTTGGGAATTTCTGCCCTAAGATCTATCAACTATTTTCCAAACCATGAAGCAGAGAGCTGTTTATGTTTGTTACTACTTTTCAATTCCTGTTGGCAGTGACATACAGACTATGAAATGTGTTATGCTTGATTTACATAAATCAGAAGGTTGTCAGCTTCTTCCTTTTAGATTTCTATTTTGCCTTAAAATCCAAACTGATGACCTCATTGTAACACAAATAAATAGTGTTGGTAAATGTTATTATAAATTTCTTCTATTACTGAACATACAGATGGGATTGCAAAGTTAAAATTTGTGATATTCTTTCTTGCATAGACTGTACTTTGTTATCAGTATTCCATATTTTTGAGACCTTTTTACCATATAAAAAAAAGTTTTGGTCTGTGTTTCACAATGCTTAAACATTCATTAAACTTGTTTTTTTGGGTTTTTTTAAATATATTTTTTGTGTTGCTATACCTCATTGTATTAAAAGAAATAGCATTTGAGGCCCTCTAGCTGTCCACCATAATGAAACAAAAAAGAGAGGATACATTTTCATTTCTTAACTCAATGGTTATTTCTCTTATTTCATCAAGGATCAGGGATGGTAGATTTGTTAAACGAAACATGAAGGGAAATGGGGGACATACTGTAATGATAATCAGAAAAGTTCTGTATAGTTTTATGACTGCAAAGAATGTCTGTAGTTATTAATAATAATAGCATACTAGGATTACCCAGTTGATGAGCTATGTTGTTAATACATTTTATTAGAGTTGATTGATTTGTTTCATAGTGAGACATTAAATCATTGTGAAGGAAAGTTACTGATCACAGTGCACTAATGACTTAATTATTTGACTTTCTGGTTTACTAATGCACATCTTTTAAAAAACAAAACCTCTGGGTTTTTTCCAGATTTCAGAATAAGTAGTTTTCCATAAATAACACGGTTTTCTTTGAAACCTTAAATTTTCTACAGGTCTAAGATGATCTGACTGTCTGACAGAGGTATGGCTATCAAAACAACAAAAGAATTCTTTTTGTTGCCGCTAGTATGTACCATTTCACAAACTGAGTATCTATAATTTTCATTACAAAAGCATTGCCATTTCACCTTTCTGTATTCAGACAGTTGAAAGGTGAGCTACTAGTGGATAGATTTCCATGTTCAGATCTGTTTTTAGTGTTCTTCTCAGTGGGTACTATCTGTTAAGTGAAATCATCCTGTCACTTTTGAAACAAAGTATTTAGCTCTGGACTTTTCAAGCTGAAACTTTTTTTCTTTTCACCCATATAAATCTGCCCTTTCCAAATTCTTCCTCTTCTTGTTTTTAAAATAATGAATAGACTAGGAAGACTATGCTTGTAATTAAAAGTAATTTTTAAATAACCTCAGAAAATTGTTTCTAGAAATCGAATCATCTTTATGGTCGCATTTCTAAGGAAAGAAAGACAAGTGACTGGGATCCTGTAAGCTTCACTGTAGTCTACATTAATTACCTTCTATTAAAAAATGACAAAGACCTTTTTGAAAGGGAGTCTGGCACTCAAACTCTTTCCACAGAAATGATGGCAGACACCCTACTCTCTGCTGATTTCTTGACACTTCTAATTACCTGTATTCATTTGAAATTGTTTCCTTTGTAGTGAGTTATTGGCATGATTTTCAGAGAACAAGAGGAAAATGGAAAACATTTTAGCAAGTTAAGAAAAAAAAATCAACAGTATCATTGTTTGCAGCTTTTGTTGAAACTACCTACGTGAGTCATTTGAGGGACATGAAGGTAAATGAAAGGTTATACTTTGCCCTGCACGTTGTCGCTGGTATTTGTAATGTCAATAACTGTAGAAGGTTGTCAGGAAACTGGGGAGATAAAGGTCAATAGCAATGACAAATATATCATTGTATGTGTTTGAATATGCAATATCAGCCTAATCTCATGGTGGAGGTTTTCACACCCTGGAAATATCAATCAGGTCCTGTATCAGAACTATCCATTGTTTTCTGTGTACCTAGAATTAAATTGGAGATCAGTAGATTTAAATTTTAACATGTTTACACTATTTATTCCAGATATTTTCTGTATTTAGCACAGATAAACAAGTTATTCTCGGTAAGAGATATTTTATATGAAATTATATAGTTATTTAAAAAAATAAAAAGGGTACCCTAGATTCTTCAATTTTTTTACAGGAAATTGAATATTAGTTTCTGTGTAATATCTGATATTGCCACAGTTTTCAAAATATTTTTGCAAACTCTGTCCTTCTGATAATTGTTTGGAAATCCATTTGTTTTTTCATATACTAAGAAAACAGCGCCTCACTCAAAGCCGCTCTTAATGGATAGACCTTTATTTTTTGTGAACTATATCAAGATTTCAGAGCTCGGTTAAAAGAAACTGCAGCCTACAGGTAGATGAATGTGTAAAGGAATAACCCTTCTGAGAGAACTAGCTTACAGTTGAACACATCAAAGCACCAGATTCTAAGTTGTTACAAATGTGGATCCTGATTTAGGAAAACTTAAATTTGTCCTGTAGGGGAATACCAAATTACAAGTGGTATTGTTATTGTGTGGTTTTCTGTGATTATGCAAGCACGTAAAAGCAAGGGATGAAGAGCAAGGCAAGCAATTACATCAGAGACCCATGTGATATTGAAGGTAAAAACAGCAATTAGTTGAGTGAGAATCTTGATGTAGGAAGGTAGAGGAGCGAGGCAGCAGTGTGAAGATGAGTTTCAAGAATAGCAGGAAGGAAGTATTGCAGGAAAATAAAGTGTCCCTGTAGTGAAGTGTCCCTAAAATTCTCGTAATTTCAACACAAAACTGTAAGACTTTTGGTGTTGTTTTCAGTTGAGTGACTTGTAGTCTCAGGCTTTATTTTTTTCTATTGTTTTTTATCTATTTAGTGGTTTCAGTTATGTCCGTTTCTTCTGAGCACATTTTACCTGAGTTAATTTAGTAAAACATTTGTGGGCTTAATTACAATTTAAAAATACATCAGAAGTCTGTGCTGTTCAGGAAAGCATTTAAGAGTATGTTTGTATATTACCACAGTTCAGAGGGTTTGAGGATTTGCTTGAAGAAGTTCACTGTTTACTGAAGTGTTTTGCCTGAGTCATTTCCTATAACTCCTTTTCACCTCCAAATACACATTTTTCTCCTGAGAGTAAACATTTTAGCTGGGTTTCAGGAACATAATAATGAAGTGGTAATACCTCATGTTGCATTCATACAAGTGAATGCATCCCTGCCTAATTTTAAAACATCTGGCAGCTGGGTAATTTGAAACATTTTTCCACGTTTTCAAAAGAAAAACATCCCATTTCATATGAAGCATTACTTGTCTTGAAGTGTCACAGCTTAAGGTAGGACCTTGGTTTTCAGTCACATGATACACATATTTACTTTGAGGGAGACTTCATTTAATTGGATATTGAAATGCAACACCTATTAATATTTTCAGGACTGTCTGATGAATGGGCTTGTAGTTCTGGACTGTCCATTGCCTATTCCATTGGCCTATGAGTTTTAGTATATGTTGAAATATTTGTCTTCTCTGTGCATATGGTGCCTGATGCAAATTATTATAGACATTTAGAATTAATTTAGATTATTATCTTTTTCCTTTCTCTTCTCTCTCCCACTCTCCCTTCAGCCTCCCTTGTCTCCCCCCTCCCTTCCCTCTTCTCTGGTCTCCCTTTCATCCTCTCCTCTATTTCCCCCTCCTGCTGTCCCTCCACTTTCTCTCTCTGTCTTTTCTCTCCTTGTACTGTGTTACGTACAAGAGTTGTCTTTTCAAGTGCAGGGTGTTTGTCTACCTGTTCCATTTATTTGTTCCACATACGCTGCTTCATTAGACTTCCCCACTCACACACTCATAAAAGGTAGGTCAGTTAAGTTTTCCATTTGAAATCAGCCCCATCCCTTATTATAGAATAACACTTCTTAGGTTTACTGGTTTTACTCAAATGCTTAATTATAACATTGTTTGAGGTCGGTTATGTACTCAAGCTCATGACACTGCTGTGAAATGACTGCAGTTACAAGGCTGTGAGGAGACAGAGCTGCATTGCTGTTTTGAATCTGCATTTTACCACTCTGGAATGGAAATAATCCTTCAGCAATTGCGATCTCTTCCTGTGTTTTTTTGTGTACAAGATGAACAAAAAGTAATTCAAAATGGGCTACATAGCTATCTCATGTATTGTGAAATTAATGGCTACAGATTAGGTGCTCCCAACGCTTAAATAATCTCTAGGCCGAAATGAATTGTTTTGGAAATGAAAATTTTTTAAGTACTTCTGAAAGATTTATTTCCTGTACTCATGTGAGCTGAAGGACCTGTCAGCCTGGCAGATTGCTCTGATTTTATTGGCTTTGCATATTTTTATATAAGCTGTGAAAGTTCTGTAACTAAAAATATCTGAACCAAGCTCCCTAGTTTATGAGATACTATTTGGAGTCTATGGCTGATCTTTTGAATGAAGAAAAAGAATGTATAATTGCTAACTACAGGATTTTTACACTTTTTTACAAATAAGACAGTGCTGTTCTCTGCTTTGTTTTCCAGAGATTCAACATATGGATACTGGAATCTAGTATGAACTTTGGAAGAGCATTGCAATGTTCCTGAGTCAATGCTACCTTTTATGCCATCAAAAAAGATTCTACCCATATATTAATAGTAGGCCGAGATGAAGCAGATCTTTATAACCATTTTCTATATTAGTCCTTAAATTCTATTTTTATTTATATCACTTAATAAATATCACACTATAATACATTATCTGATATTTTTATTTCACGTAAATTACCAGTATTGGTCAATTTATATGTTTGCATTGATGTGTAATGGTGAATAACTTTTGGATTTTAAGAACTTCACAGCACTGTAAAAGTGCTGCAAACAAATAATTTCTCACTTGAATTTATTCTTATTAAGGGGAAGTGCTGCATATTTTAAAATGCATGGATATTAACATAAAAAGACCGAAAAATAGACTCATGCAAGTGCCTCACAGTTTCCACCTTGCTACTCAGTGCAGAATTTTAGAACTCTCACATGTAAAATTATTTTTATTTAGAAATGTGTGTTTGTGATTTCTTTTTTTGACAAAGAAAGGCCTTTTGTTCTGGTTTCTTCAACAGAACCTCATTTTGTGACTTTCTACTGTCCCCTAGTGGCATTTTAATCTTTTTAACTGTTGTGATATTGCCATTCTGCATTGCTTCTGTGCTTTTCTGTTTCCTTGAGACTATCATTAACAAACATTTAAAATACTATTAAACAACCCATCAACTGACTGTGGAAGCAATAACATTGCTCTTTAGCCCATGCGGTCCTTTCAGATATTTAAAAATGATATAAACAAAGCCAGCAACCATATGCTATCCATATAATGCATTACTTCATTACTGTAAACATTTCAGATTTGCAGAATGTTAACACAAACCTGATGAAAGAAAAATGTTATTCGTTGTGATGAGCCTATACGTACCCTACAGTAGCTAAAATGTAATTTTTGACAGGTCAAAGAATTATTGTCAGTAGCCTTACAGCATGCATCCAGCTATTCTTTGTATTTTCTTCCTTTTAAACTCACTGCATTTCCATTAGATTGTTAGCAAATTTACTATACCCTACAGTGTCACTTTTACATCAAATATTAATATATTACAGAGAAGTACCATGTTAGTAGCTGTATCAACTGATACCTATTGAAAATGGACTTTTAAAGTTTTCCATATGTTCTGTGTAGATACACACATTTGATAGCTTTTACTTTCTTAAATGCCTAGCTGCCTTTTCTCTCTTTTGGGCATATATGTCTCCTTTCTACACATTCAGTAAGAGTCAGACACATTTTCTCAATTTAATCTAGTTTTTGATTTGGATATGCTGGGGGTTTTTTGGGGGTTTTTTTGTGTGGTTTTTTTTCATTTTGTATGCAACCAGAAGCAGACTACTGCAGTCCCTGCTGTCATGGGCTTCACTGATTAGTTCTTCCATGCTGATCATAGATCTAATTTTACACTAAATACTAGAATATTTCTTTACATGAATTTATGTGTGTAAATATGTAGAAAAACCCTGGTTAGTACACATTGTTGCATGTAATGTTATACTGATGAGTCACATTTAACACAGGAGTTAAATTCTTCCCCTAATTTGGAAAATCTGAATAAGACAACAGAGTTAATTTAGACTAATCAATGAAATTGTGAATGAAAGTGTAAAAAATGTGTATTTTTTTCCAAAAAAACGTAGATGCACACACATACACACATTTAAAATTAAAATAATGAGAATGCTTTCAAGCTATTCTTTTTCTTCAACTTTCTAGATTAACAAAATAGAGGTCAGTAAAATAAATGTCTGTTTAGTATTGACCATACTATCTTTAGTTGATGACTACAAAAATCATAGCCCTGCAAGTGTAAGGTATAGTGAAATTTGAGTCATTAACTCAGCATTTTAGAAATCAAAGTGATACATATTGCATTAATGACTTATTGAAACTTATCTACTAGGGTGCTGTGGTTATAATAACTATCACAGTAAAACCTCTGTATAACACCTTTATCTTGAACTGGAGTGAAGGTAGAAACCCTTCAACCATCATATTCTCTTAAAACTGTTTGTTATGTGCTGTATGCTTTGGTTTGAAAATAAGAAAGAACATGGGATGACAATTTATATTCTTAGAAAGACTGGGAGGATTGGTGCTAGATTTTGAGCCATGTCTGTCTTCAGTAGTCGTATTGCAGTTCTGGGTAGATCTGCTTAAGCGTCCTTAGGTTTGATTAAGATATCCTGAAACAAAGCCCTAGAGTTCTGTCGCTTTGGGCACACACAAAAATGCAAGCAATATTAACATTCTGCTTAATACCATTTTTCAGATGTAGACAGAAGAGATTTTAAAGCTCTTGATTGTACAAGAAGGCTAAAAATCTGTTCTTCCTTATTTGTGCTTTTTCATATCATGTGGTGCAGCTTTTAATATTGCTTCTTTGATTTTATTTTTTTTTTCAAACAGTAACATCTTAAATTGAAATGTAGACCTTTTACAGCTTGCTTTCTCACACGTTTGTGTTATTTACTTTTTTTTTTTTTAAATAATCCTTCAGTAAGCAGATTTGTATTAAGACATAGCTGCTGTGTTGTAAGAAACACTGAAACTGCTTTGACAGGCTAAAATGGAATGGAAATTTTTCTTTGAAACGTTGTGTAGCTTTGTTTTAGCAAAACATAGCTTGACCGTAGCCTTCGTTTAAAAGATAAAATTATTTATACACTTTTTACTAGGAGGTCATATGCTTATGGCTGTCTAAAGAATTTCCTGGAAAAGATTGGTGTAAGTTTGCCTAATTATTACAAAGATACTACAGAAGATAAGAAAATAGATGGCTTCACTATAAATCACTAAAACAGTAGAGTACTATCAGTGGCCTACTTCCCCAAAATTAGTTTTCTCCAAAATGTCTAATAAAGCTAAGCAGTCTCACTTTTTACAACTCAGGGGACTATCTAAACAGAATGAACAGATTTATAAGTTTATTTTTTGTATGTGTCACTTGCATTACAGTTTACATTTGCTTTTGAAGCTTATTTGACATCCTTGGTAAAATAATATAGTCAGAAATCTCATTAAAGTCCTTCATAAAATACAGTCTCAATAGAGTTGTTACCTCTCCCCCTGAAAAAAAGGGGAAAAAGCCCCAAACATGCATGTGCACATCATGTGGTTCGGATTTGATTTATTTTTTTTTTAACTACTATTTAAATAGCAAATTGAAACATCTGCAGATGAATGTGCAAAGACTGTTCATATAAATAATTGCTCAACTTACAACTGGGTCAAGTAACTAAGCATTTTGTTACTTTGCAGTATTTCACAGAGCAACAGGTAAATGCTGATAGGTCTAAAATTATAATTATTTTCTTCCATCAGTGTAAGAAATATTTGTTTATTGAGGTAAAATAAGTCTTAGGTAAAATAAGTATTAAGTTCTTGAAATGTAGAATATTGTACTTTTCTGAAAGCCATTCTGGTGTGAATTAGCTGTATGTAGAATGTGATATAAGATGCTGATGTGATACTGGATATCTTTTCTGAAAATGCTATGTTGTGATCTATGATGAAATACAGAGTTATAGACATGTATGTTAAATACAGCAAGGGAAAAGTGCCTGTCTGTATATATGTGTGTTTAATAGCATATAGCTTTTTTAATATATATTTTTTGCAAATATTTATATGAACAGCAGAATATTGAGGAGATAAAAATGAATCCATATTTCAGCAATTTATGTATTATTTCATATTTATGGAAATATTTTATTATGTTAAACTATAAAGGAAACCTAAATTGACACTGCTATTTTTTGCCTTCTGGACCTCTCGTATTAATCAGGTTAATGTAAAACTGAGGAATAAGAAAATGCCTTAACCATAGATATCACTCAGGTGTAGAATTCCAGTAGATCTTAAATTTCAATATATGATAACAAAAAGGAATTTTAGATAGACAACTGTGATAGGATTATGTTTTAGAATAATAGTTCTTGAAGCTGCTTGAGTATCAGTGTTTGGTGAATTGTGAGAAAAATGTTTCCTTACAGTCTAACTTCTTATTATATGCACACATGTGCACAAATTTCTGTAAGCTTTTAAAGATCAGTTTGCTGTAACCATTTTCAAGTATTAGAAGTCAATGTGCAGCACTTAAACATTGAAACAAATCATTTCTATAAATGTATCACTTGACAGACTGCTTTCTACAAGGCTGGCATGGAATTGAAAGAATAAAATGACACGGCCAGGCTAATAGGGTAATATTAATCATATCTATGGTGAAGAGGAAATTGCGATAACTTTGAAGGGTTAAAAGTGGACTGGTTTCTTTCCAGATATATTTGGGTTTTGTTGTATCTGGCTGAATATTAATTCAGCAAAGTAAAAATAGCAAATGGTTGCTGTAGTCTGCCAGCAAATTGTGTATGAAACAAAGAATTACTAGGTTCATACAAGCTGATAAAGGATTACTGCACAGAGAAAGCCATTTAAAATTTGCAGCTCCAACCAGACAATTCTTTATGTTTTACAAAGAAGTACAATTACATTTTGAATGACCTTGTGCCACAATGATGATATAAAGAACAGATTTGTCTCTGCTGCTGGGTCTAGCTTGTATATCCTGTATACATTAGTGCATTTCAATTGGAGTAACTGTGATTGTTTATCTCTGTCAATTTTAAGATATGAATTAAACTCAAATGTCTTTCAAATGTGATACTGTACTTACTCCATTCAAATAATAAAAATAATTTATTGCAGTAATCTGGATTTATGTCTTGGTTACTTAGAGTAAATATATGGTCACTATGGGATTCCCTTTTGCCCCTTAAATTCCACAGCACTCTAAAGTGTACTTGTGAGTTAGAGAAAGTTAGTATGTTTTGCAAAAAATACTTTAAAATTTACACTAATGAAAATTAAACTTGAAAATAATGTTGACAAGCTACACAAGTTATTTCAAGTACCCATTGCAGTTTTAAGTTCCAGAGTTAAGATCAGCTGATAAGATGTTTGAAAGGTAAAAGGCTGGCAATCTATATATTATTTATGTTATATTATTATAATGGAACATTAAAGGTATTGAAAAAGTTTTATCTACCTGCTTTCATTATTCACCTTTGAACTACCTTTATATATATATATATATATTTGTGGTGTTAAAGTATTTTTGTAATTTATAGTATTGTATAATTTTTCCTTCCTCTTTTCTGTCATAGTTATTATAAACCCACACTTACTTATCTCTTACTGTTAATGAACCAGTACAAAAGTAGAGATATTAAAGAAAAATATCTCAGTAATTGAAGACAGTCTTGTGGGGTTTTTTTGCAGTGGGAAATCTAAATCCTGTTCCACACTTTTTAGGAAAGTCTTACGGGTTTTTTTGATTAACAAAATCTAATGAATGTAAAAATGTTAGCTCTAACTGAATCACTCATTTCTTCTTACAGATGAACTTTTTCAGTAGAAAAGTTTAATGAGAGAAAAGTGATGAAAGAATTTCCTTTATTAGAAGAAAACTAGACAAAATAATTGTTGTTGTCTTTTTGAATTTATGAAATTATGTAAAAAATATTCTGAAAACAGCTGGCCTTTTTGTATTTATTGGAATAAATTGTACATTGTATCCAATTGGTTCAAGCTAGGATAAAGATAATCATTATCATATTCTTGCACTACCTCTTTGTACCTATAACGTCAGTATTGTGACTACCACAGCACGTGGATAGTGTAAACAGAATCTGATCCCTTAAATAAGCATGTATTGAGAAAGCATTTTTAATAACATTATTGTGCAGTTCTGTATCTAGGTATGGTTCTAATTAAACACTAGTCCATAAATAAGCAAATAATAGAACTTAGCAGAGAAGCAGTTGATCTAAATCATGACAGTGGCTCATTTATCTTTGTCCTAACAAGACAATAGGAAATGACACTAAGCCGTTGTTTTCTATGCATTAAGATTTCCTTCTTAAACAAATGCAATTGAGGCAGTTTGTTTTTCAGTGACAGCCCAGCACGCAATGCCAGTGGCCAGAGTTTTGTCTTGTCTTCATCCAGGGAAGGATTAATCTTTGTGATGGTGCAAACAAAATGTATGTCTGAGGTCAAAGTGCAGGTTGCCTTTTGGGATCTGCATTACATTAATGTCATTTTTGGGTTCCTGACGTTAATCAAAACCAACACCATAAAGCGTCACTTAGCTAATTTGTGTATTATTGTCAATGTTACCATTAATTATGCGTTTGTGAGGAAAAAGAGGATTAATGAGATGTCACAGGTAATTTACAATGATCAGGCTCCCCAGGACATTAAGAAAACACTAGCTGTGTAAGATTACCGTTCAAACATAATAGTGCTCATGCAGGAAAGTCTTTGTTAAGTCTCTGAACCAAGTTTTTTCTATCTGTAGGAAATTTATTTCATATTTGCTACAAAATGTTTATTCTAAATTAAAACCCCTGTAGCAGTTTGCTTTTTTTATTGAGCTCTCTGTTGAACACATTAATAAAAAACTGGTGTCATATTTTAATTAGGAAATGCTTGAAAAAATGTGCTCTATTGTATTGAATTGTTGTGAGATACTCTTTCACTGAAAAATTTTTACAGGCAACATTAATGAGCATGGAGTGTCATTAAAAGTGCGAGATTATCAAGTGATAATATCATCATTAACACATAGTTACTATAGTATGATACTCTATATATAGTTTAGAAGCAAAACTAATGAGCAATATGTTTTTGTATTTACAGTGTATATATCAAGTATCACTTCTAAGTGATAAAGTCAAACATTAAATGAGATGATCTTGTCCATTCATTAGCTAATGACCCTATTTATTCCTTTTACTATCCTGGTTTTCAAACTCTGTTACTGATTTATTAATGTATTTTGATACAGAGTTTATTAAAAAGTTATTTGTAGAACAATAAGTAAATTTTTTATCCCAATTAATGGTAGTTCCCCAAGACAAGGGACAAATTTTACTTAGTTTCATAATTGTTCACATAGGGCTAATTTCTGGTTGAAAACTGAATTTGTATTCATTTCAGTTAGCTTACTGAACTTGAATCCTTTTGAACAAGATTTTCTAACCCATCCAATATTGGTGTCTCTTTCTGACAATGTTTCCTTTATTACTTCAAAAGTCATCTGCAAATAAAAATATCTGAGATGAAAACTGGTTAAAAGAAAATTTTAGGTGTCTTTCTTTCAGTAGATAAACCACTTTGTGTAAAATTACCTTAGAACTTCTGTGTATAATTATACATTTTTATGTATATAACCTAATAGCACTGAACTCTTAAAATAATTTTATCAGGTTGCCTATAAGTAAATACAAAGCACTTAAAAGATAATATGAACTATAACTTTTTTTCAAGTGAGTTTATTATTGGTCAACAGCTGATGCTTTGGAAACTGATTCTGATTTTTATCCTTCCATAATTTCAAGCTATGACAAGTCTTCTCATTGTCTTAATCTTCTGCTGAAAAGATCAACTGTGGATACCAGGGGCTACTTTAATCTTTTTATTCAACTGGTTCTTTGCTGCCAGGAGGAAGGGACTTTTCAACAGTGGACAAGCAATTACTTTTAATATTGCGGTATGCCCCACTCAGGGTCTCAGTAATAATTAGGACCCCACAGGCCAAAGGACTCAGCTTGTATGAAACACTTCTTCCAATATGAAACCCTAAGGATGTACCACACTGAACAGTGGAAATTGGCAAAGCTGAAGTCAGCTTCAGCCTGCTAAAGCCAGGCTCCTTCTATGACCTGATAACCCAACTATTGGAGAAGGGAGAGGCTGTGGATATTGTCTATCTGGACCTCCAAAAAGCATTTGACACTGTTCTCCATAGAACTCTCATAAAAACACAGGCTGCTCATGGCCTGGGGGCCTGGGTGAGCATATGGTACGTTGGATCAAGCACTGGCTGGATGGTTAGGCCCAAAGAGTGGTGGCCAATGGAGTCAAATCCAGCTGGCAGCCAGTCACAGGTAGTGTTCCTCTGGGGTCAGTGTTGGGACCATTTCTGTTTAACATCTTTATTGATGATCTTGATAAGGACATAGAGTGTATCATCAGGCTTAGGGAAGTGTGGCTGGCAGAAAAGGACCTAGGGTTTCTAACTGACAAGCAGCTGAATATGAGCCAGCAGTGTGCCCAGGTGACCAAGAAGGCCAATGGCATCTTGGCTTGTATTAGAAATAGTGTGACCAGCAGAAGTAGAGAGGTGATTCTCCCCCTGTACTCAGCACTGCTGAGGCCACACCTGGAGTACTGCATCCAGTTTTGTGCACCTCAATTCAAGAGAGATATCGAGGTGCTGGAGCGAGTACAGAGGAGGGCAAGGAAGCTGGTGAAGGGCCTAGAGAAAAAAAATCTTAGGAAAAATGCTTGAAGGAGCTGGTAATGTTTAGTTTGAGAAAGAGGAGGCTGAGGGGAGACCTCGTCAGGCTCTACAACTACCTGAAAAGACATTGTCGAGAGGTTGGTGCTGGTCTCTTTTCACAGGTAATTAGCAACAGAACAAGAGGGAATGGCTTCAAGCTGCAACAGGGTAGGTTTAGACTGGTGATTAGGAAAATTTTTTTCAGACAGAGTGGTTAGACACTGGAATAGGCTGTCCATGGAGGTGGTTGAGTCACCATCCCTGGATGTGTTTAAGGGTCATTTGGATGTGCTGTTGGTGGATATGGTTCAGGGGAGAACTTTGCAAAGTAGAAATAATGGTTGGACTCAGTGATCCCAAGGGTCTTTTCCAACCTGAATAGTTCTATGATTCTAAGAGCCAAAAGCAGCAAGGGACAGGGACTAGATTTGAAGGTTGCAGACTGACGTATGAAAACATGAAACAACTCTGTGTTTTGCTTAGTACACATTTATGAGTATAGACTCACTTCCAAATAAAACTGTCTTGTGAAGAAAATGACATGTTTTTGTTTCACTTTTCAATCCAGGTCATAAAGTAGCTATAGAAGAGCATGTTACCAACAGCTGCTGCTAACCACTTAGCACAGTATATGAACTACAATAAAAAAGTTTGAAATAGGACTCAGAAAATAACTTATTGAACAGTATTTTAAAATAATTAATGTGATATTATACAACAGCTAGAACAAAGATAAAGTAGTGATTAAATAAGACTTTAGTGTTAGCAGCTAGATTTGGAAGGATTTATGTATAAACTGCATAAAAGCTTGAAGTTGGGTATGCAATGTATCATGTGAAACTATCACTTCATGTAATTATTGATACTAAGAATTAAGTGCAAGCTTGAGAATATACTTCTGCTCAATATTTGAACTGGGCAAGAACATTGTAATGAATCTGCTGATAATTGCTTCAAAAGTTTCTGGCAACATCAAGACTGCTCAGTCAACTTAGATTGAGTTTGTTATGTAATTTTTTGAGGCATTTTTACCCTTTTCCTTTTAGTAACTGAGGTTAAATAGATGGTGCCACATCATTCAGCTAAAATGTGGAATTTGGAGAATTTCAGCTCACCTTTCAGGACAACACCAAAGTCTACCAAGCAGAGCTAACTTTGTGTGTAAGTATTCCATAGGGATTTGTACAACTGCAACAAAAAATGAAAGGATGTCTGAGAACACTTAAATGTATGCTGTGAATGATGTCTAAGGTCCTTTTCATCTTTGCCCAGTATCCTGTTAGATAATATTAATATTAATATTAATAATAATAAAATTGTCAACACCTCAGGCTGTTGTTTCCCACTGCTTGAGGCAGTTTAACTTTATATGGACATATACATAATTCAAAGAGTAAATAAGAGATCTAGTGGTTATGTGCCCCTTAGTGAGTGAGACTCTTTCATTTGCCTTTGTGTGAAAAAGGGGCAAAGCCAGTAAATATTAGAGCATTTTATCCCCCAGAATTCCTTATATCCCTATAGAAGTCTGGACAATCTCAGGAATGTGAGGTGATGTAGACTCCATCCCTTGCAGGGGAGAGAATTAAAATCAAACCTCTAACATCTAGGATAAGTTCTATAGCCAGTGAATGGCTGACTCTGTAAGAACTTATAATCTCTTCCCTATGTCTTTGAAGAATTGTGATTGCTCCGAATGGAAGATAGTAGGTGGAACAGTTTTGTTTTGTGACTGTAAAGACAAACAAGAACAAATAGATCAGTTGAATTCAAAATGTCTTCTCTTGACCAAGCTAAGAATGAATAATTGATGCAGCTTTACTAAGGTAGCAAAGCTTTTGCTGAATTTGGAGATCTCTGGAGGTATTATTAAGGGAATTATTGAGTATTCACTTACTGCTCCTATTAATTGCTTTTTGCTAAAATGTTCTGTCTGCTTTTTGTTTGTGGTGGGGTTTTTTGGTTGTTTTGTTTTGTTCTGGTGTGTTGTTTTTTTTTCCTCAGTCACACATTTTAAAAGCAAAAGCTGGTGTGTTTGTGAAAATCTGTCATTTAGGTGAATTTAATGATTACTTGGCAGAACATGTCATACCATCAGGAGTCTCTAGATGTTTGGTTTTTTTTCTTGGTAATCCAGATGCATGTCAGGTATGGCAAAACCAGAAGGCAAGCTAAAGTGCAAGCAGTTTTCTTGAGTTTGCTAGAAAATTCCGTGTCTTTCAAGATTTTATTTTTCTCCTTCTAACTTAAGGAAGGACTTAAATTTAAGAAAAATGTGTTAAAATAAGATAGTAACATGTCCGACAGCTTCAGGGAAATTTACGTATTTTTCTCAGCACTGTAGCTAAATGCTAATGACCTTATGAAAATAAAGTGACAAAAAAAGGAGATGCTTTACTTTCTCTATTTGACCTTTGTGCAGTGAGGGTAAATATATTGCATCTTTTGAATAATACATTCAAGACAATTTACTGAATAAATTTATAATCAGTAAAATTGTATGCACATTATTAGATAGTTTGATAGTACTGCTGTTTATGAAACTGCTAGAACTTGATTCTGGATTTTGAAAAAAATAGGCTGTTATAAAATAAAAACTTCAATATGAAAGTCACCGCATTATTCTCTACTAACTTTCGTGAAAGAGATGAGTAATATTTTTGTCTAAAATATCTGTTTAAAAAAGCAATAAGCACTCCTTTTGGGAGAAACTAATATCTGAAGACTAATTTTATTTGAATTTATTTTATCTGGCAAAATAGAATCTGTGAGATTACAAACCATGGGTTGAAATATTTAAGTTATTAAACAATGGAGAAAAACAGCATCACCATTGTGTAGTATTCAGATTTGACAGATGAAGGCAGATTTTCTTAGCAAACATGAAGCCTGATGGGACTTGTCTGTCAATTTATGAGCTGAGCTGGATGAATATAATACATTGTTATAATGTCCAAGAAACACTGAGAAGATACAAATATTTTGGATGTGTTTATATAATTATTTACAAGGTTTCACATGTACATTTTAAGCATAAAGGAACCTGGAAAATAAAGGACAAAAAGGACTAATTTTGCCCTGGCATAAGTGTATTTCAGTGTGAAGTAGGTGATTGGACCAAAGTTTCTAGAGGAAGTAGAAAGCTGGCTTTTTTGAAATTAGAAAAAATAAAATAAAATTATGTGGTTGTTTGTTTTTATCAATTGTCTGTTAATAAAGCAATTTGTAGATTGATTGTAACGATTTAGTAAATGGTAAAGTTGCTATTATGTTATCTGTAATTGTTACTGTGTTTAATATTATACAAGTACTTTAATGCCTATGTTTCCCAACAGTGATTATTTTAAGTAAAAATATTTATCTGTGTTTTACGAAATTGTAGTTTTTCAATAAGAATTGACCTGTTCTTTTATTGAACTCAGACACACTTTATCAACAAAACAGTAAAAAAAATCTTTGAGCTTGTAAATTAAAATAATTTGTACAAGTGGTAAAAAAGACTTTGATACAATGATGTGGACCTTATCGCCTCTTGAAACTGTTCAGTTAGAGAAATAATATAATATTACCAACTCTCAACTTTAAATCGTGTAAAGAGCTCATAGTTTTGATTTTTCCAACTGGTGATTTTCCTTAAAGTGAAGCAACACGGTATCTGTAGATCCAAAGGAAAGTACAGGATCAAAGTCTTGACTATGAAATTACATGCAATTTCTTTTAGCTTGGTAAATGGACATCATCAGCATGTGAATATTTTTTTGAATATTTTTTTAAAACAAGGCTCTAACTGCATATTTACTGAATATTGTTATCCCTCCATGGACATTCAGCCTTGGATCTTTATTGTTATTGGTCTTCTGTTAGCTTTGAATATCTTGTTACTTTAGATCTCTTTTCTCCACAATTTCCTGCAGTTTGCTTTGAACAGTGGGATCATTTTCACCTTTGCTGAGGAAACCTCTTAGTGTTAAATAAAGTTCACAAAATGTTTCTTCAGGTTTGTTGCTGAGCAGATATGATTCAATTATTAATCTTTTGGGATAAAAACCCCAACTTTCTTTTGCATGTTTTCTTACTGTTATTTATAATATTAGGCCTTTATGCACTGTTGATTCTGTCTTTACTCTTACCAGGCCTTTTGGCTAATGTTCATGTGCATTCAGTCCTACATTTACCTAAGGGTATCATAATTACTGCTCTGACTCAAGTTAGTGTTTATCCCAATTCTCTATTCTTTTTCCTTTATTCAGTCACTTTCTGGTAATTATCTTTGTGCCCGCTACTTTTGTTTTGATTTGATTTTAACATGGGAATTAATTAATTTTAAGGTAAGATCAATCTTTTGCACTCCAACAGGAGCCTAAGATCTTTGTGATAATTCTTTACTAGTATGTCTTCCGTTCTTCTGAGTTTAGCTTTTCAGATAACTAAAGTTAAATTATTTTTCTCAAGATTTTGGTCTACCTTCCCTTTATGTTCTCACAGACAACTTTGTGATGACCTAGCACCTGTTTTCCGTAGACTATGCTTTTTTTTCTTTTTTTCTTTTTTCTTTTTCTTCCTTCCTGCTTAGTGATAGCCTTTTTTAGTTATTGTTCTGAACTGCTTTTTCATCACACAAGGTGAGTCAAGGTAAGGAAACATCTTATGTAGGTAGGGATATATAAACTTTTGAAGTCTTCTAATAATCTGTCCTTGTCTTTTTTATTAAATAATGTCTCATTATAAATATTTTGCTGTGGCATGAAAACCTTGAGATGTTGATTATGTCCAATTGTTAATTTTTTTTTTTTAGTGAATAAGGAGCTATGTTTTATGTAAACAAGTCTGCTATATCAAAACAGATGCATGCTGAGACTTTTACAGATGTCTTAAATGCTGGCTTTTTTCTGCAAGGTGATAAAAGCTTAAACAAAAGGAATCACATTCTATATGCAATTCTGCAGTGGTTTGTTATCTTAATTCCTAGGTATATTATTTTAACTTTAACTACAAGGTAGCCTAAATTAATTTTATTCTTTACCTGAGCTCTGGGATTTGAACCATGACAGTAGAAGCAGAATAATTATTCCCTCACCGTCATTAGAGAGCTACCCAAGGTAGACATTTTCTTTTTACTGTAGGTTAGCAAAAGGTAAGTGGTAGTTAAAATCTCACAATTAATTGTTAACAAAATCAGGTTCCCTTTATCGCTCAGGTGCAAAAAAAGCAGTACAACTTTGCAGGCGTGTAAAATTTTAAATGTTTTGTTCTTAAGAATATGTTTATTTTTAAAAGCATACTTTGAATATTTAAAGTTTGTTTATCTTTCAGCTATTATTCTCCTATAATACATGGAATAGTTGTGATTTTTAGTCACATCAATCCTAATGACATCTCTTCTGATAACACATTATTTTAGTCACAGCACCAAAGAATACTCTGTATTTTTTGCATGTTGATAGATGAAATCACATTCCAGTTAGGAATTGTTCTCTAAATACCCGCTTAATGTATACAAGTTATACAAAATGAGACAATGTCTATACATGTATATAACATTTACAAAGCTATGTGTACAGTTGTTCTGGTTTGGGTTGGTGGGGTCTCTCTAGAAGTTTTGAAGGTGACAGAATTTAAGGCCGACAAGTGAATTCAAAAAAGTGACAGTTATAAAGTATTAAGTTTCAAGCAAAAAGATAGGAACAGTAGTTCTATTGTAGCTGAAGCCAAGCTGTGTCAGTTGTGGTCCTGCCCACCAGACCCCAGGATCATAGATGCAACCCTTTCCCTTCACCTTTTGCATTGACACTGATGCTCATCTGATACTGTGATGAACAAGCTCATGGAAAAAAAATAATAATGAAATGTTTTTTTATTTGTCTTGTTTTCTCTTATAAGAACAGTTTCCTGCCATTTTATTTACTGAAACAGAGCAAGGGAGAGGGCTGATGTAAACTGCTGTGGAATCACAGCCTGAGGCTATAGTTCATCTAATATTTTGAGCTGGAATGAACCACCACATTTGCCAAAAGAAGCAGCACCCTGACCCTATCCTTAACCACTCTTTCTCGCAATATGCTGTTTTCTCTTTAACATGCCTATGTAAAATCAACCAGTTCAGGAATTGATTTAGCTGCTGATTTTTTTTAATTTTTTTAAAATAATTTTTAATTTTTTTTTCCAGGCTGGTTTTCAGTCAGATCAATTTCTCTTACTGCATCACAGAAGTGAGGGACAAGAGCAGGGAGTGAGGAAAAAAATGAGGAAAGGATAACTGAGACTTCTTCCTTGTAACAGTGTTTATGCTGCCTAGAAATGTGAATTTAATTACATATTGTGAAAGGCTGCTACAGTTGCTAAGAAAGATTCACTAGAGTCCATGAAGAGCGTAGCAGCCAATGTAAGGAATTGATAGTCATTGTGTGCAGAGACTTGTAGCAGCTGATGAGAAAAGCCTGTACCAGATGTGTTGAAAGTTTCTTGCAGCTGATGGAAAAGGTCCAGACGGTCTAATGCGAGAGACATATGGCAGCTGATACAGTGGCTTAAGGTTTCTAAAGAATAGTTATGGGACAAAAAATTGATTAGGAACTTGAAAGTGCATAAAGCTTTTTGCTCTCCTAAACAAAAGCAGATTTGCAATAATCTACAGAGGCCCAAATAATTTTCCTCCCACACTCCAGAGACTCTTTAATTGTGAATTTGCATTGTTCTTTCCTTGAGTTTTGCCTATGGCCTTTGGCAGCTGCTTTGCTGATCCCACCTTGCTCCAGACCCCAGTAATAAGAACCTGATTGGACATCTGTCATCAATCATTATGGGAACGTAAGGCTTACTGCATTCAAGTAGCATTTGAGATATAATTGCAGGCAGGCAGGTTGTATTTTCAGGTAGTTCAATAGAAGACCTTGAAGAGATAAAAGAAGGGAATAGGTATTTATTTTTTTAGTCTTCAAGTATTTTGTGTACTTTTTCAATTTCAGGCTGTAGATTGGGTATCAACTTCAGCTAGTTTAGGCATTAAAATGTTCTTTTTCTTTTGTACCCTGAGATGTTAGATTTTCTACATCTGTGTAGCCACTTTGCTAGCTAACACTCTGCTTCTTATTTGCTGTGAAGTCAAATGGCAGTTAAACTGTTTGCTGTAACAGGTCCACTGGAGACAATTATCTTAATTAAATGATTTTTGATCTGTTTACAGTGCTTTTTGAGCTGCAGTTGTTAGGCACATTCATACACTTGTTTTCACAATCATATTAAGAATGCTTATAATGCCCACAATAAAGATGTTTAGCTCAGAAATCAATAAAGGATCTATGTGGATTTGACAGTATAGTGAATGCAAAAAGAGCTCTAATAAATGTCTTCACACTCAATGCTGTATTTGAAGCCCTGTATGGTTCTCAGCTCTGTGCTAGCTGAGCTCTGGCTTCCTTACACTTAGTAGGATCTGGCAGCCAATAGCCTCTACATGGCTGAGGCTGTAGGATTTCAGTAGTACTGTGATCAGTGAAGACAAAGGCTTATAATTGTGGTCAGAGTAGTGCTGGCAGGATCTAAGAGTATACCAATGCAGCCAATGGAAGCTGTAATTCAGAGTTCTCAGGTAGCCAACTGGTAGTAATCCTATTGATTGCCCTCAGGAGTTCTGTCTTTTCCAAAGGTTTGTCTATGTCCTAAAGTAAAACATAAGTGCTAGCTATATGAAGAGATACTACATCAGATTGTCACAGTACACTAAGTTAATTAGGTTACCTGAACTTAGTTCTGTAGTGATGCTATTAATAGAATAGAAATTTTCAGTGGGAAGGTACCTGCAGTGATCATCTAGTCCAACTGCCTAACCACTTCAGGGCTGACCAGAAGTTAAACCATATCATGAAGGTTGTTATCCGAATGCCTCTTAGACATTCACATGCTTGGGGCCTCGGCCACCTCTCTAGGAAGACTGTTCCAGTATTCAACTTCTTGCCTTGTGATACTTCTAGTATCATTTTTAGTTTGCATGTGACCACTGATTTCCATTTTGTTCCCAATTCTAGGATTATGTCACTGGGATCAACGGAACTGTCAGCATGGCCTAAGCATATAAGCTCAAGTTGCTGTGTCTTTTCTAATAATTAACTTTTTGAGTTAAACAACTCAAGAAATGATTGAGGAGTTTGTTTTAGTTTTGGGTTTGGTTTGGGTTGTTTTTTGTTTTTTTTTTCTGGGTTTGTTTGTTACTTTTTTTTCCCCTACCTAAATGTAATTATTTCTTGGAATAAATGTTTTGGGCTAAATACTCAGGTTCCTTTTTAGGAAAAGCAAAATCATCTGTTTTCTTTTCTAACTGTGGTGGATTCTTATGTTGGTCCTACCTATACTTTTGTATTTTATTGGATTTTCACTGTTGCTCCACTTAGAAGCAAGTGAATATATGGTTGAAGCATATGCTGCTTTTAGTTTTGTTTCATGCAATTTCTTTAGATTATGTGGAGTTCCTTTCCAAGTATAACTTTATTTCATTGTATTTTTTATCTATCTTTCAAATGTTGAGATTAAATCCAAAATAACCTTCCTTAATTTTCCTTAATTTGAGCAGCCTCAATGATTTTTACAGGTATTTATTGATGATTGCTAGTTAATGTGTAAATTACTTTAACTGCTAAGTGCAAAGCTTTTGTTAGCAATTGTTGGAAGTCTGAAATTGTGCTGACAGCAGACAGTTAAGAGGCAGGGAAGTCTGTATGTAGTATTATAAAATTGCAAGAAAACAAAAAGGAGGGATTTCATGCATTTTCAAAGGTCCTAGGGTCCTCAGAGAATTTACCTCTATAGCACAGAGAAGCAGATTACTGATAAAGGACATAAAACTGGAAGATGTTTCCCTATGGTGTTGTTTAATTGTGGGTTATAATTCTCAGTATTATTCACCCTGTTTTCGAATCACAATTTTATTATTTTGGAATGTAATGAAATGCACAGTGTAATTGGGCTGTCTTAAATTGACCATTCTCCTTGGAACTGCTTACCCAAATCTAATAGTTTCAATGTTTAAGTCAAATGAAGATAAATGTGCTGAAATCCACCTACAGTCTGTAGACTATTAAATCTACTTGTTTGCTGCAGGTTTTACTGCTCTATTATATTATTATTATTATTATTATTATTATTGTTGTTGTTGTTGTTGTTGTTGTTGTATGTAGTGACTTGAGTCCAGTTAGGTCCTAATAACATTTGGGATTATTTTATTTGTTATCATCTAGAAATAGTAAGAAAGAGCCAATGATTTTGGCACAGAGAAGTTACGAATTGAATAATGCAGGGAAGAAATTACTTCAGGAGCCAAATTCAGAATATGGGATGTCTGTACTAAGTAGAATATTAGAATTAATTAAAAATCATTACTTAATGTAATTCTGTACACAAGATGAAAAAAAAAACTTGAAATGTGTGGCCTTGCTTTGATAGTCTTCAATGGGATTTTGAGAAAGCCATGATTACTAAAAATGTTCCTTTTTTTTTTTTTTTTTTACCTGCAAAGTGTATTTGTTTTGATGTATTTTCAAAGAAATTAAATATTAACTCAAAATGCCATTGATATTTGAATCGCTTATCTTCTGGTCTAGTATGCAACTGCAGTAACACTTTTCTCATATTCAGTTGTAAAGCCCCTTAATATTTTGTTGTATTGACTGTGTGTGTTGTAGGAGAAATTTCTGTAGGTTAGAGTGCCAATAAATGGATTTAATAAGACAGATATGTTGCTGACATATGGAGAAAGGAAAAAAATTGTGAGGGAGACTTGCTTAAACTGACCTTAGGATACTGTAACTTTCCAGCTGATAGCATGCGCCTTTTATGGTTTATAAACAAAACCTTTTTCCTAACCATGTATGATTCTAACGTCTTCTCTGCTGTTCTTAATTTAGACTATTGTGGTGAAGTACTGAAGCCAGATCCCATACCTTGTTATGCTGAGAAAATCTGTGTTCTATCATTTCCTATACTGTGAAAGACTTTGTTTATTCACCGTTTAATTTACTATCTTCTAGGTGACCTAACAGTCATCTAATTTTATTTTTTTAATAAAAACTATGTGTAGAGGAAGGTCAAGGTTATTTGTATGTGACTATTTTTGTCTTATGTTTAATTCTTCTTTTTTTTTTTTTTTTTTTTTTTTTTTTTTGTCTGGAAAACTAGCAGGAAGCTGCCAGAAAAGGAGTATGGAAAAGAATTGGGGTCTGTTTTTCAAAATGACTTCAACCTAAGCACATCACAATCCATTAGAAAGGATATCAAATCAGAAAAGAAGTTGCCAGAAACAAATTACAAAACAAATTACACAAATCTTATTCTAGGAGGTCCCTGAAATATATGATTTTAAAAAAATGTAATGCTGGTATATAATAGTCATAGGTCCTAATTTTTTAGTTGCTAAATATGTGCTATTCCTCCTGAAACCTGTGATTTTGAAGCATTGTTCAGATTCAAATTGTTGATGTAGGTATTTGACTCATAAGGGCTGAAGTCTGAATGTGTTGACTTAGTTGTCTTTCTTCTGTCAATATATCTCTTGAAATCATGGTGTTTAGAAAATAAATACATACAAATGTGTAAATATTGAGTGTTTAAGTACAATGAAGCCAGACATTTTACTGATGTAGGCCTTCAGACTTCAGTGGAAATGATGTTTTCGATCATTTGAGAAGCCCAGCTGCAATATTTATATGCACATGTACAAAATATATGATAAAATGTGTAATGTTGATCTCTTAATTAATTTTTAACATAATTTACTTTCTGAATATATTACAGCCGTTTTAATTAGTACATAGTGTGCCAACAGAAAATCATATATAGCACAGACCAATGGAGACATCATGGCATTCATCACTGTACTGGCTTCCAGATTGAGTTTTGTTTAGAGCTGAAATTAACTCAGCAATTGCTCTGCATTTATAACTGTAACTGTGTAATATTTGGGAAGTGGCTAGTTTTATCCAACCAAAAATTGTTCATTATTCCACAGATGTGGTCATCTTACAATCTAGTTTGGGGTTTTTTGCATGTTATGGCTTACTGGCTAAAATTTTATTTGAGTGAATATAGGAAAACCTTCAATA
This sequence comes from Chaetura pelagica, assembly GCF_000747805.2. Lineage (NCBI taxonomy): Eukaryota > Metazoa > Chordata > Aves > Apodiformes > Apodidae > Chaetura > Chaetura pelagica. Next base: position 5,256,264 of record NW_009952265.1, read on the forward strand.
TACTAAGGATTATACTGGGGAGGCACCCTCCTCAGCAAAACAAATTAAAATAAACAAAAAATTAAAAGTTTGGAGATAACTGGACTCTGGTCAAGCAGTGTTCCAGCTGTTTTCAGATCCCTTTAAGCCATGTTTCAATGATTCTGAGATCTAGCATTGCCATCAAAGTATCTTGATTTAAATACAGAGCTGGATCTGAATTGTGCCAAGTCCTGCGTGTTAGTCCATCCAATACACTATCTCAAGAGTAAAAGTTTAACATTGGGCAATATTTTCCTAGAGCTACTCAATGTAAAGAAAGTTATTTTATTTTCTTAGTTTGTCAAACCATTGCATATTTGAAGGAAGAAGGGCATTTTTACACTGCTGAGGCCTAGATGATAACTGTCAATAGATAAGGACAAATATTCCCTGCTACTTTAGTAGTAAAAGGCTTCACAGGGAAAATGTGGGCCTGTTGCTGAATGGGCCAGGTCATCCAATGACAACAAAGACAGAAAAGTCTGAGTTATGCAGTGTTTACTTTGCTGGAGTCTACATGATGAAGGTTTCTCAGACATCTGTGTTTAGTAAAAGGAGTTGAGATGAATTGCCAATGGTGTATTACGATCAACTCAGGAATTACTTAAGATAATTTGACTCTTACAAATCCATGAGACCTGAGATGCTGCATCTAAGGGTGCCAAGAGACCTACCTGTCTGATGTCCTTGCAAGGCCACTCTCTATCATCTTTGAAAAGTTATGAAAATCTCAGAAAGTCCCTGTCAACTGGGAGAAGGTACATGCTGCATCTGTCTTCAAAGAAGACAAAAAAGGTCAGTTTGAGGAGATACAGACTAGTCAGCCTCATGTTGATAAGAAAAAGCAAGGCAAGGGAAGGCAAGGGAAGGCAAGAAAAAAAGGTTGGAATCTTTAAGAAAGTCTCAGAATAGTCGGACTATACTTTTTCTACTTTCAGTACCTTGACTTGCAAGTAATGCTCTTGACAACAAATTTTAAAAAAACCTCCCAACACAAAAAACCTCCAACAGAAAGGACTGAAGCATTAGTGTAACACCGAATGCTGCTCAGAAAATAACAGACTACCTGAGATTTTACTCTATTTATATTTTTTCTAGTTTTTATATCTGACACTTTCATTAGCCCTTTCCAATAATATCTTCTCTTGGCATCTTTTTCTCTATCAACATTTATTCTGCAGTCTGCTCAATTGATCATCTTATATGTAACCAAGAAATAAGCAGTTATTTCTTTAGCTACTCAGATATACTAACTGTGTTATAACTTATTGTAAGATGCAAGTTAGACATGAATCTGCTTGATTCCTAACTGCCTTATTCTAATTTTATGCTGATGTACCTTCATTGACTTGAGCATGATGAATTAGTTTCATACTGAGAGGGATATTTCCACATTTTATGTAAAGATTTACTCTGCCTTCCCTGTCATTTATGAAAACTGTATTAAATTTTGTGAACCTTTTTAATATTGAGAAGATGGGAAAGAACTTGTTCAGTTGATTCAAAGTAGAAGACTTATGTGGCCATCTCCTTTATACTTCTTTCAATAATGATGGATAATTTTTGTATGACTAGCCACTGAATAATGTGTGGGAGAACAGGAACCTTTGTGAGCAATGAACACTTCACGTCATGTCAAATCACTTTTCCGTCTGTCGGACACACATGTTTACCTGACACAGACTTTAAAACATTCGGAAAAGCACTTGAATCTGCTGAAAAATAGTTTCATGTCTTGAAAGACATAAGAAATCTCACTGCCAGAATTACAGTATTTCTATGCTGATTACTACTACATTATGATTTACTGGACATTTTTCCTGGAAATTATTTCCCCAAAAGTGAGATAATGACCGTGACAGCCAATACGGATCACTTAATACTGTTACATCACCCCCCACATTAATTTCACACATTTCCGCTAGTTTCTGAAAAATATGCTTGCCCTCTAGCTTTTCATAAGTCATGTATCTTTACTGATTAGTAATTATGGGCTCTGTTTGGAAAAAAAGATACTACTGTACATCTTTCCTAGCTCTTTATCCCTTTGCAATACATCATTAAACTCTTCTATACCATGTTATTTATTATGTTGTGTAAAGTTTATGCCTCTTAGGAACAGTCTTAAAGGATTTATATTTTATTTATAGATGGTTTTACATTTTTTTTTTTTCATTTGATTATGCTTTATTTTAAATAATTTGAAGAAAAAACAGTGCTTGTTGTAAAACAAATACCCTCAGGAATTCTAGACCATTTAGCCTCTTTCCCCCTGTTATGTTTCATCAGATTTTAGTTATGTCCCAGGGAGCAAGGATTTCATAGATTTAAACAGCAATTGATTTTTTAAAAAAGTTTTTATTTGAATTTATCCATTCCACTGAAATATATTATGTGTCTCCAAAGAAACTAATAAATTATAGAGAAAGCAAAAGTTAAAATTAGATCTGAATGTGGTGTAATGCCCAAAGGAAACTCTTTGGAATGGTTACAAGCTGTCAAAAAACCATTTGTATGGTTAAAAGCCACACAGTTAGATGCTGTTAATGGAGTATCTGTAATGATTATTTAGGCATTGGCTGCTTATTATGTCTTTGAGGCAGCTATTCACTGTGCTACTTTGGAGGCTATAAAGACCTGTAATTCAGCACCTATTACACAGAAGTGTGTGTAAGAATGCGCTATACCACATCAAACAAACCTCTCCTCTCTGTTCTCTGGACTTTTAATCATCTTTCCTTTTGGAATTATGGTTGATGCTGATTGTGAGAATAAAGACTAGTTACTGTAGTGAAAGGATCATAAAGTAAATCATGTGGATAAAATTACTTAGCAATTCAGCCAGCTGGTCTCTATTTGGCTTCACTTCAGTTCATTAGTTTATGGGGAGAATTCACTCCACATTTAAAGAAAGCAAAAACTGCATAAAAACTGGTCTGTAATTAATTGCAGCTCTTTATATAGAAATATAATTGCAAAGTGGATGTGCCCATTGGACACTCATTTTGGGTTTCTTTTTGTATACTTTGTAAAATAATTTTATTTTCTATTTCCAACATTCTAGACATAGGTAGTTCACCCAGAATCCAACCCTTTTTCTTGAAAATTATTCTTTACAGTATGTAATACTTGAAGAGTTTTCAAATCACAATATTTGCTAGAGATGTAAATAACTTTAAACAACTTGGGGGCCATTTGGAAGCATGACTGTATAATCTTGGCATTCTGTGCCAGTGCTCTCATGCAGGTGATTAGGTGGCATTGTATAACCATAAACATATGTTTAAAGTGCTGTACATCATAAGCATATTGTGGTTTGCATACTATATAAGAGTTATATAGATAATGTTGATTACTCTTGTGTTTAATGGAGCCAGAAATAACAAATACAGTGTTCTTCTAGTTTTGAAACGTTTTGTAAAGAGTACCTACAAGCAGAAAGGCAGCTGAGGAGTTTATACATTCAAATGCCTTAACAGGATATAAAAAATGAATCAAAATTATTCCCAAATCCTTACAGGTCTAATCGTAGAAGCTAAAGAGGCCATGGCCTGTACGTTTGTGTTAGCAGTCATGCTGGGCTGATTAAAAAAATTGTATCAATAATTTGTCAGAAATGTATTTGTGGAAAAAAAACCCCAAACACTATCAAAAGAAGCTTACTGTTTGTAAAACCAGATAAATCACACCATGCAGTATGTCACCACAGAGTCCTGGCATTTGAAGAAAGAAACAGGATGCACAGAATGTACTCTCTGAATATACTCTGGTGGATAATGGGGGAGAGTATTGGGACAGAGTCAGGACTCTTGATTATTCTTCTACCTATTAAGAGTATTTGAAATGTGGAATTTTAAGAAATACCAGTGTTTCAAGACCTGGTTTAATTGTCCAATTAGATCAAAGTAGATTTTGAAACCCTGAAATTTCTTACTTTTCCACATATTCTACATTTCCGTGTTTCCACAAAAATTTTTCCTACAAAATAAACCATCTATATTGTTATTATTTTAGGAGCTCTTGATACATGCTGTCTATATCTTAAAAATTCATATTATTTAATGAATTGGCACTTTCCAGTGAAGGTATTACTGTGGTAATTTTGCAACTGGTTCTATCATAGAATCATAGAATCATAGAATCATAGGGGTTGGAAGGGACCTCGAAAGATCATCTAGTCCAACCCCCCCTGCCAGAGCAGGGTCACCTAGAGTACATCACATAAGAACACATCCAGGTGGGTTTTGAGTGTCTCCAGTGAAGGAGACTCCACAACCTCCCTGGGCAGCCTGTTCCAGTGCTCTGTCACTCTCACAGTAAAAAATTTTTTTCAGATATTCACCTTGAACCTCCTATGCTCCAATTTGCTCCCATTACCCCTTGTCCTATCACTGATCATCACTGAGAAAAGCCTAACTCCATCTCCCTGACACTCACCCCTTACATATTTGTAAACATTGATGAGGTCACCCCTCAGTCTCCTTTTCTCCAAGCTAAAGAGACCCAGCTCCCTCAGCCTTTCCTCATAAGGGAGATGTTCCAATCCCTTAATCATCTTAGTAGCTCTGCGCTGGACTCTTTGAAGCAGTTCCCTGTCCTTCTTGAACTGAGGGGCCCAGAACTGGACACAATACTCCAGATGCAGCCTCACCAATGCAGAATAGAGATCATGTTGTATCTCCTGTGGATATGTAAAATGATACAGCTGAATGATATTAAGGAAGGTATAGCGAATCTTCGGAGCTCTAGGAAGGTTTCTGTATTGTTCAGAAACTCTGAAATTCCGGAGGCAATGTAGCTATGTCTTTTAGACATGCTATCATTAAATGAATTATTTGCTTATACAAAAGATTATTCAATCAACAGAATTCTGCTATGGAAAAGGTAGCAGTGAATTTCATATCCCTGTTCTTTGGTTTTTGCCAGGAATGGTTTTCTTAAGTTCATTCACATTTCTTTCAACTTTGTATAGTAAATATTACTTGCATAAATGACAATTTTTACATTGATAACAATTATAACAATAGGTTTTCTTTTTATCTTCTTTAATAGGTAGATATTATCATAGCAGAAAGGAATGAAAGATGTGGTAAAGCCACTATTGTCTAGACAGCACTGGAATTTTAAAATTTAGAGACATTAACATGAGATGCCTTTCATAAACCTTGCTTAATACTGCAAAATTAGAATAGTCTATGGAAAGCTTGGTATTAGTCCTATTGCAAATAGATTATACTAGGAATCAAATACTTTGTTTTAATTTCAAGCAACTGCACAAAATATTGAGGAGTCATTAGCATAAAGAACATGTGAACAAAAGTGCCTGTTCAAATTTATATTATTATTTTCCAAGGCAGAAATCACAAAAATGTGGGATCAGTCCCAGGCTGAAGTCTGGACTAGCATGTATAAGAAATTGTGTGACACTTTATTCCTAAGTAGCTCTTCAAATGAACACATTCCTTCCAATGATTTACATTTGTTCGGTTGATGATGTTTTGTGGAAATGCCTGGGAAAGCTGGTGTATTTACTGGTTCCATTTACATTGTTCTTTCATTTTCCTCCAATTCCTTCCATACTACACATGGTCTACAGGAAATCCTGTGGGACAGCACTTCAATAGTCCTACTCTTTTCTGGAGGAGGGATGTGGATGTTGACAGTAATTTAGGGTGATAATGTTCCTAGTAAAATCTCTCAAGACCTATGTTTATAGTGTATGCAGGGAGGGGTCTAATAGTAGCAGAAAATAAATTCTACAGTTATAATTGAACCCCAAATCTGCTTTAGCCTACCATGGACTAGAGAGGTCCAAAATACCTTTGTTTTTATGGACCTATTAGTCTTCAACACATTGTAGATGATCACTTTATCAGAAGAGACTGAGGCTGGAAAGACACAGGATTAGATCTTGCATGGGAATTTCAAACTCCCCATACAGTAGCTAACTACTGTCATCTATTCCAGTTATTGACTGTTCAATTTCCTTAAGTTTATTACACATCTTCATTTCCTGAATCATCACAGATCATTTAATTACAGAAAATTATTAACTAAAACCTTTAGTAAGCAATCCCCCTCCATCTGTTTTACTAAACGCTGAAAATAGAAATCAACAATGGGTAAAATGCATTAATTTATATATACAATTATTTTAAAACAGTTTTATTGGCAGAAATTTAATAAGATAATCAATAGTCATCCCTAGTAACAGAGCATGTGATCCTCTAAGTGTAGATAAGTCAGAGTTGAAAAGAACATTTGGTTAAGGGGCTAAAAAGATTGAAATTGCATTGTAGCTAACCAAAATATTCAGGTTTTCTAATGCAACATCAGAATTAGACTGTAACACATTTATCTTCTGTGCAATACTGAGGCATATTTACTTCAGATAAAACTCCAAACAAATGTTTTTTTTATTGTCATACATAATAATATTGTGGGAGTTGAAACTGAAGAGATCTTTGTGAGATGGAGATAATTTATTTGGCTGGCTTAATACTCATAAAACCATGCTATGCTGAAAGTATATGTGACAAAAATTAAGGATATTTTTGGGGTTTGTAAAAGTTTACATAATGTTTTCTTTTGAAAAATTGCTATAAAACTGGGAATTACTGGAGTCTCTAATCTATTTGATGTGGACTCCATAATTTGGTAAGCTATGTGGAATCAAACATATGCTGGTAGTCAGAATAGGCAGAACTGCAAAACATGAAAGAAAAATTCCTAGCAGCCATTGCTTATATGAGATGGTTCTATTTATTCTGAACATCTGTGGTTTATGTTGGTTTTCAATACAGTTAAGAAAAAAAAATAACACTGCAAAAATTCACACAATTCATTCTTGATACCACTAAGTTTATGTACAAAACTTTAACTATTCAACAATTATGCTAGCATAGCATGAGAAGCAGAAATAGTCAGCCATAAGCATCATGTCCACTTAAGCCAACAAGAAATAATCTTCAGTTCTACTCTTCCTGTCTGTTACTCAATAACAATTGGAAACATAGAGACAGAATTCATCATCCCTTAGAAGGGCAAGTGACCCTTTATCTTGGAGCTGGTGATCCTTGCCGATGGTACACTGTAGAACTTCTTGAGTTTAAGGATTGTTGATCATCATTAACAAACTTTAAAATGTGGGAATAAATTATTAACATACACTCCCACAATCAAGATTACATATGTACATTTAAAAAAATCCTTAATTGATGGAGTAATCTGCACCCCGGTTATATACTCCTGTGTTGTTTCTCAACTATCAAAATACAAACTTTTCAAAATAACAAATTCCTCAGGTCCCATCTATTATGAATTGCCTCATGTTTTATTTATACTGAAAAAAATACTGCAACACCATTTTACAAAATGTCAGATCATGTTTCACTTGGGTATACAAGCAAAATATGAAAAGAACACCTGGCATGGGATTACAGAACAAACCTCACCTCTTTATAACAGTTATGATATAATTAGGAGTAAACTGTTTTCACTACCTGGATATAGGGAAATTCACATCTATTCTATGAAGGATTACTATAGTCTTGCTTCATATGACAGTATTCAATACTTCCACAGGACTAAGCTCTGTTGTCTTTAATGTTGGTTTTTTTCTCTTTCTTCCCCAAACATATGGTCTATACTGGTTCATTTGCCAGTATTTTCTTCCCAAAGATGTCTGTCTATATGCATACATCCTTCTGTCGAATTTACATGTATTAAGCAGTTGATGTTTTCAGCAGTAGTTCTATTAACACTATGAAAAAGGAAAAAGCATTTGCAAGTCTGACACTTGTTATGAAACCCTCTGTTGACCACCACCACAAATAAACAGTTATCTTGTAATATTACGTCTCGCACCTCTTTTGATGTCAGGGTAGAACAACTAATGTGCTACCATTGATCTATCCAGATCCTGAAAGTGAGAAGCATCTACCATATGAGTCTTGATTTAAACATTTCCCCTGCTTGTTTCCTCTTCCAGTTAGCTCTGGCAACATCACATAGAACCACCGAGTATGGAAAGAACCTCTGGAGATAACCAGCCTACCCCACTGCTCAGTGCAGGGTCCCTACAGCAGTCTGAATTTCCTGTGTTTCAGCTTGTGCTCTTTGCCTCTTGTTTGTTGCTGGGCAATACTGAGAAGTGTCTGACTCCTGCTTCCTTATTCCCTCTCATCAGGATCCCCCCAGAGCCTTCTCTCCAGGCTGAACAACCCCAACTCTTTCAGCCTGTCTGCATAGGAGATGTGCTCCAGCCCTCTGATCATCTTTCCAGCCCTCTTCTGGATTTGTTCCAGGAGCTCCATATCTTTTATGTTTTGATGACTCCAGAAATGGACACAGTACTGCAGGTGGGTTCTCACAAGAGTGGAGTAGAAGGGGCAGAATCACCTACCTTGACCTACTGGCCATGCTTCTTTTGATGCAGCCCAGTACACGGTTGGCTTTCTGGAATGCAGGTACACATTGTTGGCTCATGTTGAGCTTCTGTATCAATCAACATCCCAAAATTATTCTTCTCAGGGCTGCTCTCAATCCATTCTCCCAATCGGTATTTTTGCTTGGGATTGCCCTGACTCTTGTTGATCTTGATGCAGTTTGCATGGGATCAACTCCCAGGCCTGTCGAGGTCCCTACGGATGGCCTCTCTTCCCTCCAGTGTATTGACTGCACCACAGTTTGGTGTCACCAGCAAACTGGCTGAGGGTGCACTGGATTCCACTGTCCATGTCACTGACATGGCATGTTAAACAGCATTGATCCCGATACCAACACCACTCATCACTGATCTCCATGTGGACATTGAACCATTTACTACAACTCTTTCAGCATGACTATCCAGCCAATTCCTTGTCCAGCGAGTGGTCCACCTGTCAAGTCCATTTCTCTTCAATTTAAAGATAAGGATGTTGTGCAGGACAGTGTCAAAAGCTTTGCACTGGTCCAGGTAAATATCAGTTGTTCTTCCCTTAATCACCAGCACTGTAACTCTGTCAAAGAAGGCCACCAGAATTGTCAGTCAGGATTTGTTCTTAGTGGAGTCATGTTGGCCATCACCAATTCCTTCTTTATTTTCCATGTGTCTTAGCATATTCATGCTCTACTTCTATCTCATAAAAAAAAAAATAATTTTAGCCTTGGTGGAGAAGAAGAGACTGAAAATACAGATTTCTTCATTAAGCTACAAATCTTACAGGTACTCCTGAATTAATTTTAGGCAGACCTTAAAATGTTGTGGTGAACTAGGTTTTCAAGAATTTAGAAGAATTACAATGTATTTAAGAGGAACCTAACTACATTAAGAAATAAAGTTAGTTACATTAATTACCTGTAATGTTAATTAACTTATTAATTACATGTTAAATCAATGCAATTGTATTTGTTTCTATAATGTAATACAATGTGTTTGTTTTATGTCTTAGCTACTCAATATGTTACAATGGTTTAAAGGACGAGGGCTGAAATGGAATTTAATCTTGTCTAACAAGATTAAAAATGAATAAAAAATTATGTCAACAGGTTTTCACTTTATCCAAAGTCCAGTTACAAAGCATCATCAGTACCAACTCGAGCAACTTCAGGAATGACAGTTTTGAAATAATGTATTTTCCATTCTTTTCTTACATTTTCTTTCTTGCTTACTGCTTACTTTGAGCACTGAAGCAGGACTATCAGTATTCCTAGTAGGAGGAGATGTCTGCAATGTATAGGGCTTGATTCAACCAGTTATGATGTCAATGGACAATAATTCAGGGCCAAAAAATGAGTCACTTTACAAGACAGAGCCTGTAATCCTAATAATAACCTACACTGAAAAGTCTTTTTTTGTTTGAATGTAAATCGCTGCTCAAAATTTCAATTCTAGGTGGTTGTGTTTTGTCTTAGTGAAGGGTAAATACAGGCAATCTACCTGAGGCTCTTTATAATACTATCAAATACATTATGTCAGCTTTTATTGCTTATTTATTTAGTGCTTTCAAAAACAAGTCAAAATGTCAGCAGAACCCAGCAGAGGAGTGTGCAGCTCAAGAAGCATGCATACAGTATACTTAAGGTATAGGGGTCATTTATCAATATACCAGTACAGGCAACAGCTATTTGATAAAATAGTTTGACTGGGTTAGGAACAATTCACTTTGAAATGGAACATAGAGAGGGCTAACTAGGCAGCAAGAGCTTATTTCTCTGCATTTAAAGAAAAGTACAAATTTAAGCAAAGAACATAAGTACTGAACAATTTAAATTGAAAACTTACATATTCTATTTGTGTAAGAGCTGGATGAACTTCTGCTTTTACTGTTTTTTTCTACACCTTGTAGCAAAAATATTCTCAAGTTAATGTAAGACTATAATGTAAAGTTTATGCAATTAAAGACCATAAGAGAGTTTATAGACCATTCATCATTGGATATGGGTCATAAACTGTGAGTTTCAGAAAATAAGGAAGGAATTCCATTTGTAGTTCACTGTTGCCTGAAGCCTACCTAATGAAATCTTTCTTAGTCATAGAATTAACTGAGAATCTAGATGAAAAGCACTGAATATTCACTGTACATATTAAACTTGGAAAAGTAGAATAAAATCTTGCATATTTGCAGGGGCTTTTTGCTGGTTTCAGTTCAACTGAAATTAAACAGCTCTTGTTCATTTAGTACATTCAAAAAGAGTCACACCTTTAAAATTCCAAACTGTCAGCCCCCATCATTTTATATGACAGCTGACTGTTCGAGTGTAATACACACAAGCAGTATTAAGTGAAAACCTACTAATGAATACAATTGCTGGGTTGTTGTTTTTTTGGTTTGGGTTTTTTGGGTTTTTTGGGTTTTTTTAATTAAATCAAGGAAAAGAATATATTAGCCAGTGCTTTATGGATATGTGTTGTGATATATGTGGATATATGTTGGTTTTACATGCGTAGCACAGCACTGATTTGAAGAAACCTATGAATTTTGTTAAAGAACTAATCCTCTGGGCATTCTGACGATAATATGTTGTATGATATTGCCTCAAAATTAAATACATGATTGAGAGATGTATTTTTAAAGGAATTTGAAAAAATACTCCTCAGTGTATGCTTTGGATCTCATTTTCTCAGGGGCTGCCTTCATCATTTATTGTAGTCAACTGAGGAAATATTTGGCATTACATAAATCAGTCACACAGTAGTTGTAAAATTGGTCTAATCCAAACTGATTTCCCGGTGTTTTTTTTTCCTCTTTTACTTTTGTAGTAGAACTCCAGGAACTTAAGTTGAATTGTCCTTTATCAAAGCTTATTGGTGCTTGTAAAATAGAATAAACATTGTGCTTCTACAAGATGGCTTTTGTAGTTAGAGCTCTTGAGACTTAAGAAAGTTGAGAAGACTATTTTCAAAATGATCGTTTTCTGCCATTAGCAGCTTTTTTGACTCTGAAGGCAGTGTGTTTTTCACTGGTCTGAGTCTTCAATAGGTTGCATTCCATCAATAAATGACAGCATGAGCTAAACTGTCTTTTCATGTAGAGGAAATAGCTTTAAAGTTCAGTGGAATTTTTTTTCCTATTAGTAAGAGGAACTATTTTAGTAAATTCTGCCAGTAATATAAAGTAATATTTGGTATCCGTCTCACTAAAAGAGAGGCTATCATATAAAGGCTGTGAAATGGTCTTCAGCATTTGTGATATGAACTAGCAAGATGTGACAGAAGAAAAAGCGGAAAAGGGTTTATTTGCTGAAAAGAAGAAAACTGAAATACAGAAAAATTTAGTTTCTTTATTATCCTATGCCTTACGCTTACTGTAAGAATCTACTGTGCTTACTTATCTACTGTCTTTATTCCTGCTTTTATGGAGTGTGGATGCCTTATAAAGTCTTGCAACCATATCCTGGGCTGGATCAAAAGAAACGTGGCCAGCAGGTCAAGGGAGGTGATTTTCTTCTACTCTGCTCTCATGAGATACCACCTGGAGTACTGTGTCCATTTCTGGAGTCCCCAGCACAGAAAGGACATGGGCCTGCTCAAGGAAGTCCAGAGGAGGACCACAAAGATGATCAGAGGGCTAGAGCACCTTTCCTATGAAGACAGGCAAAGAGAATTGTGGTTGTTCAGCCTGGAGAGAAGGCTCTGGGAGCGTCTTACGGTGGCCTTCCAGTACATTAAAGGGGCCTACGGGAAAGCTGGGAAGGGACTTTTTGCAAGGGCTTGTAATGATAGGACGAGGGGGGACAGTGTCATACTCAAAAGGGGGTAGATTTAGATTGGGTATTAGGAATTTGTTTTTACTGTGAGGATGGTGAGAGACTGGACCAGGTTGCCCAGGGAAGTTCTGGATGGTCCCTCCCTGGAAGTGTTCTAGGCCAGGCTCAATGCATCACTGAGCAACCTGGTTTAGTGGAAGGTGTCCCTGCACCTGCAAGTGGGTTAGAACTAGATGATCTTTAATGTCCCTTCCAACCAAAACCATTCTATGTTTCTTTGATTCTATTATCTTTAAACATACTGTATTATTTCATGCAGAATTAGAGTCAGGGTTCAGATTAAAGGACAGCAAAGTTATAAATTGTTCTCAATAAATTTCAGGCTTACCCAAAACTTCAAGTTTAACTGTCTTGTACTTTGAAGTCTCATTCACTTTCATTATTTCTAACACTTTCATGGAAATTTGAATTGGAACTCAGGAATAGACTTAGGTTGTTGATTTGATGTAGTACAAAAATTTTAAGAATAGGTTTGAATCTGTGCTCTGAGCTGGAAATCTCTAAGCACCTGAAAATTCAAAGTGATTTTCTCAACTTCTGTTAATTACTGTTATCTGAAACAAGTGCTGCTTAACTTCAGACATAATTGTTTGTTTGTTTTTATTGGTGGCTCTCTGTATATTATTCCAAAAAACTTTTCAATAAAAGCACTTGAATAACATCTACGATCAGTTTTTCTAAAATGCTTGTTAACACAGTGAGTAGAAAGTTTAATGTTTAATTTTATATTCATACTTCTTTTTAAAAAATATTAGTTGTAGCCTTTGTTTTCCTTATTTATAATCATTAAGAAAATTTCAAAAACTAAATACTTTTTGAAAGTTCAAAACAGAACTTCTTGAGGCATAGCTATCTCTCATAAATTAAAGTTTATGCTTTTCTTTCATTGGCTTGCCTAGATATACTTAAAGATCAAAACCATATGCTTTTCCAGGTGTGCTTGTGAGTAGGCACCACTGATGGGGTTTTATGTGAAGAGATAAAAATTCTGTGCATGAGCTGTCACAAACTGTTTGGCTGAACAAAGCCACTGTTACTAAAGCACTGCTGATACTCTTAAATGGAAATGCAACTAGAAACACCTGTGTGAAAATAGATTAGTAGAATTGAAATTCATCATGGATTCCAGGTCAGAAGTAAGTAAATAAGATGGTTCAGGGAAGGTCAAATAGTATCCATGTTCTCAAGTGGTGATGAAAACTTCAATTGCAAAAAGTATAGAAACAGGTGTGATTGTTGTAAGGCTGTAGAATTGAGAACTTAGCTTTAAACACAGTGTTTAAAATTCTGCAGTGCAGAATGTTGTACTAGAAAAGCATAATATTATGGTTACTTCTGTTATTTTATGAGCCTAGGTAGGTTGCAAAATGCTATATAAACACAAAGAAAAAGTTCTCCTACTTTGCCCTAACATCTCAAAGCCATTCACCACTCAACAGAGTACGTGGTGTAGAGCTCTATCGTCCAAACAGGTGCACTGCATGGCATGATGCTTTTCATTCACTGCTCTTTTTGTGAGCTCATGTAGAGAGCTAACACAAAACAAACAATGTAGTTTAGCCACATATTTCAGTGTATGACTGGAAAGTGAATTTATCACATAGTGCATCCCATCACCCCTTCGCTTTCATGTTTCTGCAAGTATAGCACTTCCTTTGTGTGATGGATTACTGCTGATAGGCTTTATGGAAGGCTGTTCAGAAGAGCTATTTAATGATGAAAATTAATAATTGGCACAGGAAAACAGAAAACGAAGAATGTTTCTAGGAAAATGAATTTTTAGTTTAGTACTAAGGATGTTTCTGTGGGGTTTTTTTGTGTATAATTTGGCTATATATAGCTGATCTAAGCAGAAAAAAATAAATAAATATTAAAATAAGTAAAGAACACTGGAAAACAGAATACTGAGGTTCTTAATTAAGCCAGGTAGAGATTGCCTATTCACTTTGAAGTTTAAATAGAGATGGCAAAGATTGGTTCACTAGTGAGACTGACAACTTCAGCAGCGGCAGTAGCAGGAAGAGGGAGAGAAAAATAACAATTGCAGACAGGCAAAAAAACAAGTCCAGGGAAGTACAGGGGAGTAAGCAGTAAGAGTATGCTAAATTACACATATATATTAACCTTCTTTGTTTTCTTGTTGTAAAGAAGGACATCTAATTAGAAATAAATACAGGAAGACTTCAGAACAAAACTACTGTTAAAATGAAGAATAATTTTTTTCTGAAAACTCCTAGTAGTTTTAATCCTTGATTATATAAATCGTAATTTTAAATTAAAAATTAATATACTGTTATTTCTTTTGAGTTTTGGGCTGTTTTACATAGTAATTGTGTAAGATTCAGATAGGAAGAATCCTAACACAAATTAATTACATACAGAATTCATGTAGAAGATAGCTGACAGTGCATCTTTGAAAAAATACCCATGTTTGTACTGAAGCCACCTAACACTAGCAGACTGAATCACGTAGAAATCTTGATAGTATTCACAGAATGGATATCACATGCTAGAATCTGTACTGCAGTAGAAGTTGGAGACTCTTGCCAGTAAGAAGTCATGTTAAAAAATTAAATTTTAGCTTAGTATTGTCAATGATAAAATTGTACTGTGTCAATGTACATAGCCACACAATAATGTAACAGATTTAGTAATGAAACGTGTATCTTCTTTTCCTGGGTAGTAATAATTTAAAATACATTTATGACATAGTTCTGAAGTTTATTTCATTATTTAAGGTCAGACTTGTTGCTCGAATTCTGCTGCTGATATTATATTATTTTTGCATGCACATTCAGTGTAAAAAGCTTGTGCTCATCCTGCTTAATCCTGGACGCTAATTAATTATTGTGTCATATTTCATGGATGTGCCAACATAAAATTATGAAGAAAATACAAAAAGAGTACAAGCTATTAGCATTTTTGATAAGAGGAGAACTTACATCTGAACAGCATAAACAAGGTGAAACCATTTCTAATATCCTGTGTTTCACATCAAATATCAGAACTAAATAATTTAAATTGCTTAAAAAGATACAACCAGAATGCCTAATTATAATTCCTATTAATTTTCAGCTAATATTTAAACATTTAAGTAGGTAAAACAAAGTAATTTTAGGTCTGGCATAGTTAGAAAGCTAAGATCTGAAATTTTTGGTTAGTACATTATGTTACACAGACAAAACCTGTAGACTGTTTGGTTTGATGTTTTTCTATTGGTCCATATGAACAAAAACTCAACCACAAAGGTCACACTTCCTGGTACTACTGCTACTACTGCAGCAACTAGTATTTCTAGAAGATGTGTAACATAGGCTTATGGTGAGCAGTCCAAAGAGATATTGCGGTGTTTCATAACTACACAGGTAGCTGTGGCTTTAAATATTGCTTTCTCTTATGTTTGGATGGGCTTTTATATAATTATTAGGGCCACCTTCCTAAAGAATTGCTATTTAATATTTTTTATTGACTTCTACTGTAACCCAAGTCATTTGGGAAGTTACTGTAATGTAGCATATTTGCAGTGAAGCCAAGATACTGTTTCATATTAATGATTTTTTTAAAAAAAATTTCTAGTTAATGTGATGAATTAACCAATTCTGGTTCTGCCTAAAAGCATTTTAATTTTATATGTTAAACAATTATAAAATTAGCATTCTATTTCAAGCCCTGCCAAAATTTCATCTCAGGTAGAGGGTTCAATTTATTATCTTTAATAAATTAATTTATTAAAATAAATTTTATTTGAGAGATATAAAAAGTAGTATTTTAAAAAATTGTTGTTTGTGCTCCTGTCTTCTCCACCACCTTACCTTCATTTTATATCAACATCTGTTTTGTCTGTTTGCGAAGTGTTTTTTACACATATGGTGATGTAGAAATTACAATAATGCACGGTTTAGGCTATATCTTATATTTGGAGGGTAAACATATTCAAGGATCAGGAATAAATGTACCAAGTGAGTTGAGTGAGATTCTGGTTGTTGAGCCTTACTAGTGGAATAGATCCCAAGACATTTACCATCTGTCCTGGTTTGAGCCACGACAGATCAAATTTTCTTTTTAGTAATTTTACTTTTCAGTTAACTCTTTTCTAAGTAACTGCACTTTCTGAAGTCAACAACATGGCTTTCAGTCAGTGTCTGGTTCTAGGACTAGTAACACTTGACGTTTGTAGTTATTGCTAGAGAATAGTGTGAGAAAGGCTCTTGCTTATACTTATTCCTATAGAAACCAAGGTGACGTCTTGGTTCTGCTAAACTTATATTCTGGAACTGAAAGGGAGGAAAAGGGGTCACACCTTTGACCCTTTGGCAGGGAGGAGCAGACCCAGCAGGTGACCCAAAATTGACCAAATCAAGTATTCCATCCCATACAGCTATATATGTCATACCCAGTATAAAGTAAGGGATCATGAGGGATCTTGACCTTTTGTCCATGGTTGGCGTCTTGGGAAGACTCCACCTCTTCTTCTGCCTTTGAGACCTATCTGTATGTTCCTGAATCCAGTTCCTGTCTGCTGCTGACTCCAGGAGCCCAGTTCAGGACTTGCCCAGGGCTGCTGTGCAGCCTCAATTGTGACACAAGCACTAGTGGGGGGAAGCGGGAAAGTGGTTTTGGATATATTTGTATATATTTCCTTAATTTCTTTTTCATCATGATTGTTTTCATTAAAGCTGTACAGTTTAGTTTCCAACCCATAGGTCTATCTGCCTTATTCTCTGTCCTTTCCCTCTCTGAGAAGGGAGAAGGGTTAACAGAGAGCATCTGTCATCTGTTTAATTGCTGGCCCAGCATTAAACCTTGTCACCATCTTTATTAGCTTAATGATTATTGGCAATATATATGATTCTGTAGGAAGAAGCAAATGTGCCTGCAATGCTGTTCCAAATTGTAAGATTTTAGTGTTTTAAGTCTTTAATGAATAATACCAAAATGACTATTAGCGATATTAATGAAAAACTCATGGAGAAAGAAACTGAAAAAAATACTCAGTCTGAACTTGTATCTTATATAATACATCGTGATCTGAATGGTATTTTAGTTGTGGCCAGAATTTCAGATATAAAAAATTAAGTAGATAGTAGACTGAATTGCACATGTACAGAGCAAAGATGTGAAAGTAGACAAAAATTTCAGTGAAACTCTGACATAACTCAAGTTACACATGAATTTACCCATCAGTTATGGATTAAATTAACAGAAATTATCATAATGACCAGTACTAGTAAATGAAGTCTATACAAGAATATAATTTACATCAGCTAATCATGAGAAAAAGAGCAATAGATCTTGACCTGTACTATACTATTTCTGAGTTGTTTCAGATGAAAAAAAAACAAAAAAACCAAACCAAAACAAAAAAAACAAACAAAAAAAACGACTAAGCCCCAGTGGTTCTATTCAACTATAAATTCAGAGTAGGCTGAACTTGGATTGGTGACATGGCCAGCAGCCCAGCTGAAGTTGTCTTTACACTAATGCGCACAGCAACAACAAACAATTTGAGAAAGAGAACAAAAAAGAGAAAATCCAGAAACAACTCACTTAAGTACTGCTGAGAAAGAAAACCATATGGTCTCTTGGTTAGAGACAAATTAAAAGGCAAGATCTTAAATTTGGACTTCTAATGTGGATGTCCTGTTTATTATGTGATATTTGGTGAAGTCCCTCAACCTCTTTAAGCTTCAGTCAATTCTGCTGGCATCATGGGTAAAACAGCAGGACATTACAAAAAAACGTATGTTGCCAGATGGGTTTCTTTGGGTAAAGAAATACCCTGAGCACTTCAAAATGTTCATATTTTCCTTAAGAAAAGTTAACTCAGTACAACACTGCAGCTTCAAGAGATTTAGATGTATAAATCAGATAGAGTAGAGCTGTTAAAGCAAGAGGAAAATGCCAAGAATGAGATGGAATCAATAACACTAATCTTGAGAGCCCTCTTAGAGTTGTAGGGGAATGAACAGAAACAAAGATCATGCTAGTCAAACAGTAGATGAATAACATTTAATGAGCAGGGAATGAAATGGAAGCCATACTTGGGAACAAGGAACCACATCTACTTTCAGTAATGTCAGTATGAATCCAGAATAATTTCAGTAATTGATTTGAATGAACTAGGTTGACATTGCATTGGTGTATTGGTGTTGTGGGGCAAATGTTGATATAATATGGCACTTTCAGATCCAAAGAAAGAAAAATAAGCTATACAAATGAAAGCAGTACTGAAATATTCAAATCCTTAAATAATGAGAGCTTTGTTTTGTTTGACATAAAACAAAGTAGCATTTTGTGAACTATAGTTCACAATTTTTTGTACTACATTAGGTGCCCTTTTAGGAGGCAGTATGTCAGACAAGTTAATTAAAAAATAAATAAATTTGCGATTAAACAGGTGCTGTAACATGGCCTCAAATTAGACCATTTGGCAAATGATTAGGCCTGAAGTTCCCTCTCACAGATTTCCAGTATGTACAGGAAAAAAACCCAACAAAACCAATTTGCATGCATTCATTAGGAAATAATTTGTTCATCATGTCTCAGCTTACTGTAAAGAGCTTTATCGTGTTTACCTGGACATTTAATGATTATACTCAAGAAAGCAGCACTACCATTCTACTAATATTAATACTTATAGCACTCATAGTGTGGTGGAAAGCATGTTACTTTTGTTTTAACCAAATTTATACATTTCTCTAGTTGTAGACTTGCTTATTTGTGTCTCTGTGTGCATTACAGAAAAATATTTTTAAAGAGTTCTATAAAGTTAATTCAGAGCTTGAATAGATCACCAGTGACACGTGCAGAGAGAAAGAGAGTAGAGGGCCACTGCACTGAAGCTTTCTGTTTCTTAGGGGAATGGAACTCAGTCTTCCTTAGTCAACATTTTTCTGCTTTTATAAAATATTTCTCAAAGCCATTTCTTTCTGCTGCTATTTTGTACAAGAGATGTTAACCTATCATTATAATCCACTACTCTGTTATCCAATATTGTTATGTCCAATATATGTTATCCAATTGTGTGGCAATTCTAAAAATTTCAACTATGCCACTAACTCTTACAAAAAAAAAATATTATGGGAAATTACACTTGAAAGGGTTAAATGACAGAATAAGAGTGCAATTTAAAGCACCCAGAAGCGGAGAAGTGACAGATTAGATTGCATAGGAAAGCTTCAACAAAGTCTTGTTACGTATCTTTCATTGTATGTTATTCTACCAGATCCTGGCTCCTTAAAGCCTAGAATGTATCTGGTGTGTGCAACAAGTATGGTTTTGCAGTGAAGGATACAATTGTAGGATCCTTGATTCACCTGTTCACAAGTAGAAAAGCATATAGTAAATGACTCAGGATAGCTCATAAATAAAAGAGTTGTTTCTGTTGTCAAGGCAATTTGATGCTACTGTGGAAATGTAGAGTTTAATACAGACTTTAACATATACAAATAATAGGCTTTTTAACAAATCACTTGAAACAGACCTTTAGCAGTCTTGGTTTGTGTGAGTTTTTTACTAGTGGTTATGCCTAATATTTGGATGCTTGTTTCAAAACCTTTGAAACTGACTGTTACAGATGCAGTACATGAAGGCCGTCCTTTGAACCTATCAGGTTCTATCACAGGCAGAATACTTTGAAAAATCACATCCTAGAACTGAAAATTATAGCATATTTTATGGTGCTCTTTGCGTTGCTCAGTTCTATTTGTAAAATGGGGTTATTACCTCTACTCTTGTGAAAAAAAAACCAACCCCAAAACCCAGAAAAAAAGAAAATTATTAGAGATTATAGTAATAAGTTAATAGTAAAGCAAACATTTTTATTTTCAGATTAGAATTTGAATAGTGTGCTGTAAAAAAGGCCTTTGTGACACATACAGTGATAAGAACAGCAGAAAATAAGGAATTTTTTTTTAGCAAGCAAATGTTATCCATTCTCTGCAGCTGACCTTTAAAATGTATATGGGGCTATCATAGTGTGTATGTGTACGTAATTTATGCATACTGAGACAAAGATGAAATCAGTGCTTGCTTGTATAATTTTTTTAGGCTTTTATACATTGGTGTTTTCTTGGTAATTTCAGTTTGACATAGATCACTATGGCATATGATATTATCATCTTGTCAGTTATCTAACCAGACCATCCTATATGGTTTAAGATGAAGCAGATTGAATGTGTGGTCATGAAGGGGAGTATAAGTAGAATCCCAGCTCACAGACAGGAATGCTGGTACTGAAATGAAGTAACACCACCAAGACATACTGAAAGCAGAAGTTAATGCTATTATTTTTCTTCTATTTATGAAAAAAAGAACCTTGTTAGTTTGTCCCAGTTTCACAGTTCTATGGCTTGAACCACTGCTGTTTATGAAAGAGAGTAGAAATGCCTTTGAATCAAGTTCAAATAAGGCAGCTGACTAACAACCCCTTCTGTTAGTTGACATGGGTTGTCTTATGAAATACTGGTATTTTTGTAAGATTGTATTTCTGTTAATTTGACGTCTTATTAGGAATGTTCACTGGGGAAAGGCATAGGAAAAGTCTGCTCCTGGGTGAGATGAAGGTTGTAGAAAAAATAATCACCTGGATCTGCTATGTGGTTATCTAGGGACTACAGTTTTGACCTATATATTTGTTACTATTTTTAAGTCTCCGAAGACCAGATGGCATTGGTTGACAGTCAGCAAAGACAAGTAAATGTGTTCATAATGTTGCAAGGTTATAGAGGAGAATTAAAAACCAAAGGATTTAGAAGTGAAAAAAAGTACAGAAAATGGTTGGGATGTTAATAAAGCTGCTTCTTTCCAGAGGCAATAACTATTTTCTGCTGTGTCTGATTGCAAATTAAGGTGAAAAAGTGTACTCCCTAGGCATTAAAGAATATTCAGTCCCTACCCCCCTGTTTTCCAGAAAAAAAACCCGCCTTAGTCTTTGATTTTAGATTTGATTTTTCCCCCTGTTTTTTTGCCAAACAAAGAGGTATAGCTCAACAAAATGAAAGACAAACAAAATGGTGCACTTCAGTTCATATTATTGGCCTGAAGGAATTCTTACTAAGGTTAATGGACCTGATGGTTTTCCCTTTTTTGATTTTTAAGTTTATTGTATTTTATTTATAAGTGAGGAAATCGTAGTTAGTCTTAAATTTATTTAAAGTTATTGTGAGACTGCAAGAATTGGTAATGATGACAATATATTTAGGGGAGCCAAACTATTCCTGTCTTTAATTCTATAAGAGCTGACATGAGGCAAACCTGTTGACTTGAAATTAAATGTGTTTTTATGTAGACCTGTGTTCAGAATAAGACTTCTATTTTTCAGGTCTTTCTTTTGTAAAAACTGTGTGTGAAATATCCAAGAGCTGAAAGCTCATGGATAAGATCATGTTGTCCTCTGGAGGCTATAAGATCTGATTTCTAAGTCAGCCAAGTAATTTGTCAGATAAAAAACCTACTGGTCAACTGTAATTGTGTCCACGGGTTTGAATCTTAAACCGTTACATGTGGGCTGCAAATTTACAATGGAACTTATAGAACAGCATGAACAAAAGCTCATTTTAACTCAGCAATCTGTGCCTTGTTGGTTATAATTTCTTTTTATGTTATAGATGGGCTCAGAGACTTTTATTTTTTTTCAAGCCCATAGATGATAACAAAAGATGTAACAATTTTACAATATAAAGCTATAAAATGGCATTCATCTCTCAGTAACACTGAATTTCGGTATTCAGCTCATCTTACAATAGTGCACAATAGTGGGTGGCTAAAGATGGAGAGATGCTGAATCAAAGTGATGCCTCAGGCAACCATAAGCCCTTGTTACACAATCCTAATGTGTGGTGGAAGTTCTAGAGTGGCATTATATTTTGACAAAAAAAAAATAGCTTCTCAGCAATTTCATTTGTCATAATGATCCAGATCCACTACATTTCTGTGGGGTAAACTAGCAGAAAGACCAGTTTGGGAATGTGCATCCTATTCTGTGCAAAACAAAGTAAGAAAAAGGGAGAGAGATCAGAACACAGCAATTACTGTTGAATTTTTCATGCTTATAAGGCATTATCTCAAGCAGGCACTGCCATTAATGGCTGTATAAGGCCTCTGACTGGACACCTACATTAATTTTTAGAGCTCCTCTATTGTTTTGCTTGAAGCAAAATTTGACATCAACACGATGTTTCACCTTAGATTGAACTTGGTGGGGAAACAACATGAAAGTAAATTAAAATCCCTGCTCACTTCCCACCACTTTTGCAACAATATCTTTGTATATTACACCAAAAGCTGTCTAAAATCTTTGGAAAAGTTTTCCAAAAGGAAAAGCTGATTTTTTTAAACTTCCTTTCCCTGACTCCAAAATGCACTCGATGCAATATATTAAAAGTTTCAGCAGTATACAAAAACCCCCTAGATATGGTGTTTGTCTTTAGTTTGTTTCTACACTGACAGTGTATGTGATGTGTATAATTAAAAGTAGAATAAAATGAAGAGCTGAGGGGTCAGAGCCTTTTCTAGGTTTGCTCTGTTCAAGCATAACTGTACAGAAAGGGAGGAATATTGAGATAAGAGGGGGAGCTGCATGTACTGACTCTGAAATTACCACATATGTATAAAGTATTTTCCTGTTGGGAAAATACAGCTGTCAAAATAGATTCACAGGTAGTGTGTGAACTGGAGACTGTGGGACAGGAAAAAAGGGCAGAGGTTGAGCAAAACCAGCAGAGGTTGGGCCTTCAGATTAGGCTAAAATAAGAGATGATCTGAACCATTGCCCAGAATTAAAACCAAAAGAGAAGTGAACTTGTCAAAAGCTTCAAAAAGTATTTCCTATTTTCTTGTTCTTCTGCACTTCCTAGTTCTACTTGGTTCTCTGAGTTAAGGGCAAAGGTAAAATTAAAAGGGCTGATTTTGCACTCTTGTATATACACTGGCTTAAGGATAGCAAGAAATTTCATGTGAAGTATGTTCTCATAAAGTCGTTATGTAAATACTGCAGTTAATACATTAGTTTAAATAAGACCTGGAAAATTCATCAAACGCATGTCTGTCTGATCTTTCCTATAATTAGACATAAAGCAGTTCCTCTGATTTTCTTCAAACAATCAAAAATTTTAAAATAAATGCATAACTATGAGTGTTAGAGCTACAGACCAAGATCAAGCGAGCCTCCTTTTCCTTTCCCTCATTGCCTTTTTGCTTAAAGGTATTTCATGAAAGAGAACAATCATCTGACATTTGTACAAAAAGTACAAACAAAAGCCTTGAGACTACTCGAAATGCATAAAATTGAGCATATGTGCAAAGCTTTGCTGGATTGCGTCAAAAGGGTATATCTCTGAAGATCTACAAGTATAAAATACTGAAAATTCCTTGCATATGTACTATTTAGTTAGCTATCTGTAGAAATCCAATGTGAAAGGAGTTATTTGTGTTATTTGTATCTATTTATAGAATTTTTCCCAGCTTTGATAGATCGCTCTGTGAGCTACTGTTAATTGACAATTGCTTATCTGTTATTTGAGGAGCAGAACAATGAAAAAAGTGGGGAAAATATTTTATGTAATGAAAGATCTTTTTCTGTAATATGAAAAAATGATCTAACTTTAATGTTTAAAGGAAAAGATGATTACAGTGATAGTGCTAGGAACATTATTTCATAAGACCAAGTTCTTGGAGTTAGGTATTTGCATCTTAAACTTTTCTAATAAATAGTGTTTACTATCTCCTTTATAACTGTGAGGCATTTGTGTTTGCTTTCCCACCAAGAATACTGAAATATTTTCATTTGCCACATCTTTAGCCCCCATACTGCCTTTTTAATTTTAAAACATTTCAATTTCTGTGCACTTTACAGTATAAGGTAGATCTTAACCTTTGTTCACATTTTTGGGCAGTATAGAATTAAAGCAGATTACTGATGGGGAATTTGAAGCAAAACCCCTCAATTTCTAAGAGAAGGCTCATATTTTATTAATTAGAATAACATTCATAAAATTGAAAATAATAATATATTAGAAAAAAGGGAAAATAATATAGAAATGTAATTTAGAAAATAACTTTGCTCTGTCTTGAGGAGTGCAATGTAAGAATCATTAGGTAGATCTCCTGTGCTGCTGAGGACCTAATTTACACACCTCCCAAAAATGTATATATATATATATATCTATCTTTTTTTTTAATTTATAAATAATTACAAAAAATAAATTTGGAGATACCTTAGTAAATTTGCCCAGAAGAATTTAATAAGAACAGTTTCCATTTCCTATCTCAAGTCAACTGTAATTTTCCTAGTATATAAATCTCAATAAAAATTCAGTACTATAAAATCCATCATAGCTTCTGCAGTCTGCCCAGGCTAAGAATACAGCTGTGATGAAGTATATAGGAAATACAAAGACTGTTACTGTATGATAACTCACATATAAGCAATATTGAGGATGTAGCAAATAAGTAAGCTTCTATAGCCAAAAAAGTCAATGAACTTCATATTTGCATTTGCATTAGTGCAATTAAAAATACCAGGTCTTCACTTGGGAAGATACTATGGACTGTTTTCTTTCTTAAAGGCCACAGATGGAAGACAAGCTGATCTTGAGGATTAGTATTATGCATGAAAGTAATAATCTACCATGAAAGGAATGAATATCACAGCATAGATTTGTATATAGAGATTTTAAAAATTACACAGTAGAAAGAGATTGGGTTATAAGCAAGCAGATTCATAAATCTACCCAGATTTTTAAAGAAAATGAGTAATTTTATACTGATCTCTGGAAAGTGATCCTTTGTAAGGTATGCATGAAAGGTTGTCCTTAGTGAAATACACAGAAAAGATTTTATCACCCACAAAGAAAATAATAAGTCTCAGAAGTTGTGGTCTGTTCAGGCTAAATGCTCAAGTAAACAAGCTAATAATTTAGCAAGAGAGTAGCAAATAAAATAATGTGTCACATTAAAAATACCTGATTGCATACTTATGGTCTTACACAAACTGAACAAAAAATATCCAAGACGCATTTTATTTCTCCTGTTTAAACAGGCAGGTAGGTTTATAATATCTTCACAGGTTTAGAATGTACAATTAGGGTTTTTTTGTTTATTTTCTTCTATTGAACAACAATAACAATGGTAATAGTGCTTGTAATAAATCCTAAAACTCTGCTTCTCCATTTACTACAGGTTATTTCAGCCGTTGCTGATAATGGTGTTTGCTGCATCTTCTATCACTGGGACTCCCCCACTTGCAGTGTTTTCCTCTCCTCAGCAAGTATGAAATAATTTATCAAAGAAGCCAGTTTTTTGCTAACACTCGCTTATTTTTTTTACAAACTCTTTTCTTTATCAGTATGAATACAGCATTTTTCTAAATTTGCTGTTAAATATGAAATATACACCTTTTAAAATAAATGTATGTGCCGATGCTGCATAATATTCCTGAATCTTGTATGAGAATTGAGGTACATAGCTTTCTTCCCTGTGTTTTGTGTGTTATTCTACCATAGGTGCAGGGGTGTTTCTTGCCTTTTATTTGCCTTTATTTTGGGAGCCAGGTCTATGTTTTTTATGTGGGATACACAATCCAATTGCATCAGCTTGTCCACATCGTTGGATATTGAAAGAGTACATCCAAGTAAATGAATGGAAATGCAGAGGCAGCAGCAAGTATTCTTTGCACAGAATATGGCTTACTGAATGGAGCAGTGTTGGTAAAGAAGAGAAGCACACTTAATACCAAAATGGACTTTTCAGCTAGTATAAAAATTTTGTGATTGCCATGCATCTTTACCAACTGATTGATCAAGCAAGATTGTGATGAAATGCAGTAGTAACCTTTTAAGGCATTATCTTCTACAAAGACAATTATGTAAGCATTCAGGTTTGATTTGGATGTTGAGACTTGCGCTTCAGAAACTTGCCATTAATGTAATCCTATAATTCCTGTTATAAAATAGTCTAAATGCTATGCGTGCCTCTCTCTTCCAGGGCAGATGGTTATGTGTAAACAAAGTAAATATAACTTAGTGTATAGGCATACCCAATAGGCATACCCACATTCCTGTCTTTTTATTCCTGGAGAGAATTTATCCAAATAGCAATCATTCCCAGAATAAGTGCAAAAACAGTTACTGCATGCAAGTGCAGAAGTATGTATCCCCACTCATTAACTAATGAGTACTGGTTCATTCAGACAACTATTTAGATAGGTTCCCTTCATGCTTAGTTATCCCATTTCTTTGGGTACATTGTGTAATTTATTGTAATTTTTTAAAAAGTGTGATGTTCAGCACTGAATACCAATAACATTGTTATAACAATAATATTGTTATAAAATCTGATGGTTATATGTTTTGCACAATGATTTTTCTTTTTCTGTGCTGTAGTTTTTTTTTAATTTGAAAGATTGTCTATTTATGCATACGTAACACATTTCATTCACTGTATATTTTTGACAGAGGCACAGTTGGAATTTCCTTTCATTCATAAATTCTACTTTTCAGAAAAAATCTTGCAACAGCTATTTTTACAAGAGAAATATTAATTAAATTATACCTATTGCAAATTCTTTGTTGCCTTTGGTTTGTCATGTTAATAGTGAGTAACACTGATGGATAGAGATTGGGGTTATAGTAAATCACAGCCCACTCTTAATCCTTTCCTCTTTCTTTGAAATACAATCTAAACAGAGCATTCCAAACCAGTCTCCAGTCAGACAGGTGTTCATAATCTTCTCTTATAAGGCCAGGGTTTGTGAGCATGGTGTTACAGAAGAATGCAGAATCATCAACAAACCAAAAGAAAAAACAAATCCCAACTCAACAACTAAACCCATAATGTTTTGTTAATATTTAGATTCTTAGATTCTTACAACAAAACATTTGAGGTTTACATTATCTTTGTTCATATTTCTCCGCACGAACTCTTGTTTCTGCATTTCTCTTAACAGAATATGAATTGAAGATGTTCTCTCAATTTAGTCTGCAATAAAAACACTGTTTAGTCTTTTCTCACAAGCTGTTCTCAAAGCCAAAACCCACAAGAAAAAACAGCCGTTTGAAAGTGGAGACTGCAATTCTCATTGATTGAGAAAAAGAAGAGAGGACAAGGTATATGACTATTCTTTAGCTACAATAAAGCTAAATGTTGCTAAATACATCTTTTCTTATTAATTCCTAAATGTATTTTTCACACTAATTTTGAAGAAGACCATGTGTACGGAAGATAAGAATGCAGTTTCATATCTGCTTGGAAAAACAGTTTGGATAAAGGAGCTGCAGTAGAGCAGTACGGTATTTTTAATATATTGTAAGGGCATAGCAGTATCACCTTGAAGAGAATTCTTCAGTGGCAGCCAAATGGCATTTTTGAATGGCAGCTTAAGATAAATAACATATTTGAGTTATGGAGGGTATCTTCTATCTCCTTTCACATAAGATTTCTAACAATGTTTAAAAACATTTGTGACAGATGTATTAATAGGTTATCTTGATAGGACTTAATTAGAGCAGTGCCTTCTTCATGCTGTTATAAATGAAAATGTTGTCATTTCAATCTACAGTCTTACTTTAAATTGTTTAGCCTATATACAAGTTGCACTGAAAGTATTTTGAAGTTAGACTGAAATTAGTGTAAAGTTCTTTTAAGTTCAATAATTTTCACAGACAAAACTTTACTTCATTATTCACTTAGGTGCTGCCCTTAGCATTCTTAAGTATAGCAGAATGGAACTAAAAATAGTTGGTTTGTAATCCCTGGTGGTCTTTTTTTGTTCTTCTGTAATTGTGACTTGTTTTAACAGTTTATGACTTTCTGGATGTTCAATTTGTGGGGAAAAAGACTGGTAGTGCCCAACGTGGAATAAATACAATGGGAGTTCTACAGAAGTGTGAAAAAAATAAATAAATATTTAATTTATAGAAGAGAGGTAACATATACAAATCCAGCAGATTTTCATAAAAAATAAAATAGGATTTTAACATCAGCATGTTACCAAAGATCTGGGCATTTGAGAACTCTCTATAGCCTGAAAGTGACAAATGTTTACATATTCCTGTTCAATAGTTTCTATATAAGTAGTATCCTACAGCCCTTTTATGAAATGTGTAGGCTTCAGACATGCTTGCTTCTAATCAACTGATTATTGATCTGTATGATGTCACTCTAACAGATGATCTGTCTTGCAATATTAATAAATAAATAAATACAAAGAAAAGACTTGAGGTCCACCAGTTTTACCAGTAATCTTCACAATATACCTCTAATTTTTTTTAGTACAATTTTGTTGATAATCTAGAAAAATTCATCCCTGTTTTGGTATACATCTTCCTACTCTCTTTTTATGGTTACTCACCAAGCTCTCATTCAATGTTACCATCATAACTGAGTAAACAGACATATTTTGATAACCAAGATTGAAATTCAAAGGCATACTTCTTGCTTATGTATATATCACCATTTTGCTACTTTATCTTTTACAAGTCATTAGAAATAGTGATTCAAAATATTGATTGCATAACTTCACTTGTATTATTGTGTTGCTCCTTGGAACATGTGTGCAAAATGGACTCTTATCAGCATTAGTATGTTCTTTTTCCTCTTCTTAGGTCAGCATCTTCACCAACAAAGGAAGATTTTACCTCTGTCTTTCTAAGCAAAAGATGACGTATAAGAATGAACCAAAACTTTACATCTGTAAGTACCTAAGTCTAAGTGATGTTTGAAGCTCAGAAGGTAACAGAATGATCAAAAAGGAAAAATTACCAAGAATATTCACAGTAAATATAAATGTTAACAGAAAGCTTACAATTTTAAAGAAGCTATTTATCAGATAGTGAAGATGAAACAATTTTGTTTATAGATTTCACATTGCAATGCATCTTTTTCCTTGTCGCCACTGGTGTTTTGACACTTGTTGAGTAAACTGATATTAATATATCATTAGGAAAATTCCCCTCCTGAGAGGAAATCTAGCTAAACAAAGTGATATTTAATGTTTTCTATTGTATTTATTTAACTAAAATGGCTGATTAGATGTTAAACAGAATAGAGGTTAATGATCATTAGTATTTGAATTATAAAAATTAAAGAAGAATAAAATAGGGTTAATGATGTGTCCCATTATTGTTATTATGGGGATTGAGCACATGCTGTTGTCCATTGCTCTGAAAAAAATGGGCCCCAAGCTGTGAGTAATTAGCAAAATTATATTTTATTGTAGTTTAGCCTTATATTGTAATTAATTACTTTCATAATTGTATTTTTCAGTGTGGGTTCTATGTGTCTCCAGCTTTTTATGTGAAAATGGAGGAAATAAACTCATGTCTGATTTAGTCCAGGCTGTACATGAAAACTGTTATTTATTGTATGAATGTAAAATGAAATAGGAGAGCAGATACACCTAAAAGGTCATTAGGTTGAAGGCAATCTGAATTTGTTCCTCATACCCGAAGGCTATCCTTGCCTATTCATTTTCCCTTTTGTTTTGAATATTTGTGTTAAAAACAATGTCCAGTGGGAATGAAAAGCTCATGAGATAAAACTATGTATTTATTATTGGTTGTTTTAGTTATGATTGTTTGAATCAAGCCAGAATAAGACCTTATTGTGCCAGGATCTTTACAAACAGAGAATACCAGATGGTTTGAGCTCTACAGAGTTTATAATCTGAATCAACAGGGTAAATGATGGGGCATAACACAAAACAATAGTGTGAACAATGTGATGTCAGCAAATGCTAAGTTAGTTCCATAATTTCTTGCTGAAAGTAAGGAGGGAGAGTTCAGTATGTTTACTAGTGGATTAGGTCTAATATGGCAACAGGTGACCCTGCTAGCACTTTGCAGCACTGTGAATACTTCTGACGATGACTCTGCACAATTCCTTCCTCCTCTCCAAATTGTCCCTACACCTCTCTCTTGAGAACTAGAAAGATGCAGAAATAGAGAAAAGGGTAACTGATATGGGAGTCAAGAAAGGCTCAAGCTTGGACCAACCAAACAATCCACAGTATTTTTAGCCAAAGAAAATTATCTCTTTTAGCTGCTTCTACTTTCTTCTGCTGGACCTTCTCATTGGCTTGCTTCTGTAGTTTTACATTAATAGTCAATGGTCAGAAGGAGGAGAAACCATGTGAAAATCCTGCAGTGGGTATAGTTTCCTCTGTGGGTAGTGCTTTGATTCTCACATCATACAGAGAAGGAAAGGCCCTCCTACTCCCTGCAATGCAGCTCTAACTTTGTGTTTTCATGTACTGTCATCTGTAGCTTTAGTCCACATGAAGTCTCATTCAAACTATAGACTAATCTCAGAAGTATTTGACTCTTCCAGACTTAAGATGTTCAAGACAGTTCTTCACGCTTAAGGTGTCATCTCCACTTTTTTTGTCTTGAACATTTTTAGAGGACAGAAATCTGGTTGTACTTCAATGAGGCCTTTTATTAGTTCTTCTTTATGTTAATCATAAATACACTAACAATTCTATTTAACAAGCAAAGAATATAGAATGCTGCAGTTTCTTGCTTAGCAAGAGTAGGTAAAAGACTGAAATAGTATATCAGAAATGTTTCTCTGAATGCCCATTATATCAAACATCCAGAAAAAACAAAAACTAACAGAGTTGTTAAAGATGTACATGAGAATATAGAGACAGTAGTGAAGATACAAGTTTAAAAAAACCTAGATGCAGTTTACAGAAAAACAAATTTATTTTTTTTATTTCCTACAATTTCATATGGATGAGGAGATAACAACTGTTTCATTTGCTGAAAATTATTCATGTTTTATCTTCTTTGCAAATTAGACAAATTTTATAGGCACAGAGATGTTTTTTTCAGCTTCCTTTGATGGGTTAGAAAGACAAGAGATGACAGAATTAATAAGAATGAAAAATGCCAACTGCTTGAGAACAATTCTGCTGAGAACTCTGCATGGGCTGTAAAGGACATATTAAATGAGTAAGAATCAGCTGGAACTGCACAGGCCATTAATGTGTAAGAAAGGCAACTAAAAAAGGCCAAGAAAATAGAAGAAAAGCAAGAGTTTTCTACAGTTCAGTGTCTGTATAGACTTACCAATGGTACTTTCATTCATTGAAGCCTAAGAAAAAGCAAGACCCTAGAAAACATGCAGTCCTACTTCTTCATACTGCCAGAGAGAGCAAAGAAATGAGCATTCAATTTATATTGTATTTGCACAATTGAAAGAGATAACTCTAAATAATTAGTAGTGAGATAAGAATGTAAGTCAAAAGAAATTGTTTCAAAGAAACCTTGAATAATTCTCCCAGTTTTATATTTTATGGACAGTAAAATTAGGTCCAAGTTTTAAAGGAATGGTAAGAATTCCTGCCATGTATATTAAACAATTTACTTAATATTGAGAAAAGATTGTGTACTTCCATGTATTTGTTTTCAAAAGATTGATTGACTCTTGGATTTTGTTTTATCAATGTAAATATCTGTTAACAACTGTCATAGTTACCTTTTCTAGCATAATAAATTTAAAAAAGCAGAAAACCTGAAAATATCTTAGAAATACTTCAGGTCTGTTAAAAAATGTATATGTGTTAGGTAATTCCTGATGAACATCCACAGGAGGCTTTTTGAGGTAAAGACATTCTCAGAAAGAAAGGCAAAAGGTAAGAAATAAAACATGTCTATTTTTTGTTCCTTTGAATTTTGATTTTTTTTTTTTAAAAAGTAACTTCCTTTGTTTCCCAAAGCTTATGCTGTCCAAGCTTCTGCCATTTTTTTATTTCTAGGAACCATTTCCCAATCAAAACTGAAGTTTGAACAAATTCTGGTGTGTTTCCCACAAAAAGAGTTCCGTTTCTCAGACTCACAGACTGGTAGAGGTTGGAAGGGCCCTCTGGAGATCATGTAGTCCAGGTCCCCCTGCTCAAGCAGGCTCACCTGGAACAGGTTGCACAGGATTGCATCCAGGTGGATTTTGAACATCTCCAGAGAAGGATACCCCACAGGCTCTCTGGCCAGCCTGTTCCAGTGCTCTGTCATCCTCAAAGTAAAGAAGTTTTTCCTCATGGAAACTTCCTGTGTATCAGTTTGAGCCCATTGCCCCTTGTCATGTTGCTCAGCACCACTGAAAAGAGTTTGGCCCCTATTTGTAGGGACCATATCTGGAAAAAACTGATTTCAAAAAGGAATGTAACTTCCCACAATGTTCTGAAAGTTGTAGAACTAAGTGTATTTATAATTTTCCTCCTATTTGCAATCTCTGTCATGGGACTGAGGAGTTAGGAATCAGCACAGACATCAAATACTTCTAGCATCTCTTCACCTCTAATACTTGTATAACAGCAAAAAATGTTTACTGAAAAGAAAAAATTTTGAGAAAAAAAAAGAATTGTAAAGAGACACCGAAGGAAGGAGGAGGTACTGAGAAACTGGCAGGAGCAGAAAAGAAGAAAAATAATTTGACATAAGAAATGTAAACTTGAGTGAGGATGGTGACTAGTAGGAAATAAGTAACTATTGAAAAATTTCTAGAAAATGTATTATCACTATAATACTTCTTAATGAATGAACAATTTAAAATGTAAAATAATACATGCCATAAGTTCTTTTTTCCACTGAGTAGTTACAAACATGGATGCTTAATTCCCCATTTCTAACAGCCGCAGTTTTGCTGATCCCCTCATGTGAGATTGCTGACAGGCAGGTTAATTCTAGTTTCATCTAATCTCTTCTGTAATGGAACATAAAGGCTATTCAGGAAATGCTGCTACATTATCCTCCATGTAGCATATGGCTTCTACCATCTTTTGCCATTCATCATGTATTCATATTAAGGCTATCTTTTACAATTTGTCAGTATGGGGAATCCTGAGCATTGGGGCATCTCTACCGCATCAGAGTACAAAGAAATAATAAGAGAACGTACTATCAGTGAAATTATGGATACATCTGCAATATGAGCTAGCAGAGCTAATGTAAATCTTATGGCTGTTAGCTATTTCTTTAACTATCAAATAATCTGCATGCAAAATGTCTTGTGCTTTGTTTTCCAACCTAAGGTAATCGCATGGCAAATACCAACTAAGATAGCAAGGATCAGACTCAGCTCTTTCTATGTTTCTTGCACTGAACCTACCTCTCTGAATGGTTCTGGAAACAGTAATGGTACTTCTCAAAAAGAAAGATGTTCTGAATATGAATAAAGACACTACTGACTATTTCTGATTAATTGTTTTGATGTCAAGCCAAATGTTTAACCTGTGTTGTTTGACAGTACTATTCACTCTTTTTGAGCCATGTAAGGCAGTTTTCTAACCAAATATTTGCATTTCTTTGATTAATGGATGCTTGCACAAATCATATTTTGTCAACTTTCTTCCTCTGTTGGATACCATCTATTTAAGTCTGATTTTTTCCAAAGCAATCCATTAATTATTTTGATACCTACAATGTTTGCTGTGCAGCTAAAACCTCCCTCACCTGTTTAAAAATGTATACTGTCATAGAGAACAGATTAGCAAAAGAGGAGTGACAGTAATAAAGTAATCCTGACACATACTGTATCACTGGAAAGGATCCACTCCAGAATTTCTGCACATAGTTAAATTTTGTGTGCAAAACATAACTCTCATGCAAGTTTTGTCAAGTGTTTCTTGGTGTTTTTTGAAACAATTAGAATTTTTAGCTTCAGTTTTGGGCTTTGTGTTAAAAACCCAGATGTAGTTTGAGTGAGATTTTTAAAATTGTTGGTAAGGTGTCAGTTCTCGACTTGCCTTGAATAAGCTTGGTTTCCAGAAGCAGACATTTTGTACCCCTCAGTTGTCAGTCTTTTACCCAGTTGTGCTGATACAACTGAGAGGCAACAAATTTATCTCTGTAAAAGAGTCTGGATGCCCACATTGTTAGTCTTTAATTTTAAAATCTTTTCAAAAGTGAGTTTACAATTCTTATGGGCCTCAATGATGACTCTGAATAAACAGATCCAACCATTTATGGTAAAAAATGCATCCTTAGGTGAAACACTTCTCTTACTTATACAAGTCTTTAAATGTTCTTGTTGACCAGAATGGACCTGTTGTTTTTTCTGTTGGCATGTGCTGTATAAGAACAGATAAGAGCATAGGAAATTCTGGAATAGACAGCAGAAGGAACTATTTAGACTGTTCTAAGGTACAGGATTTAAAACTTCAGCATTATTCTAATAATGTAACTCATCACTTTAAGATTACTTTCTCACTGTCATGCTGATAAGTTACTTAATGCTTCTGTGCAGCTACTTCTGTATAGACTACTTAGCTTAAGCAGACATGAGACATGCCTACTTCTTATTTCATCTACACATCTGTAACAGCAGGCATCTCTAGTTCAATAAAGCATCTTTAAATTACAAGAGTACAAGTTATGGCAATCATAAAACATCCTATTTTCTTTATTTGCATTTGTATTTGTTACAGGGTATTTTTTGAAAAGTGCATGCTTCATGCTTCAATTTATAAAAACACCACCTTTTGCTTATATTTCAGCATACTGAAGTATACTGAAGGCATTGTCTTGGGAAAGGATGGTTTTAAGCATTTGTTAGTTGCTTTTTTTGATTCAGAAACCATAATATTTTTCACCTGAAAACACACAGAGTTATGCAAATATGTGCTTTATAGACATGTTTAGAAGAAGTTGGCAGTTATGATGTCAGCTGCATTATTTCTTCCATAAACAAACTATTAGGATATTCTGTATGAAGGAAAAAAAACTGGAGAGAATATTTTATGAGTGAAGGAAGAGCAGTAACTCAGGCTTACCAAGACAAAATATTACATAATCATTATTTATACAGTGACTTATTTCTTTCAGTATGATTGGCCTCTTTGTAATATTTTGCTTTCCTGATAATTCTTTAGTTTTCCTTTGTAATTCATCAAGTCTACCTTTTGTCATTAAGGTAATATTATTGGCACAATAAGTTATTAGTGCAGTAATTGAAATAAATCTGAACTAATGTGTGATAAAAACAATTAATGATACTTTCTCATTTTATTTTGGCCAGTATGTTCAAGGTGGCTGTGTATGAAATATAACTTGGCCAATAGTTGTTTCATTGCACATGCAATGTGAACAGAATACAGAGTTGTATTGTTGGTACAGGAAATCATAAGATTTCATTAGAAAGCAGGAGTATTTCTTGAATTATTAAAAGAAATTAGTAAGATGCAGGCAGAATCAAGCATCCTTATGTTGAAAAGTGTATTTCAGGTAGGCAGTGAATCCATATTTCTGAATTAGCTATGATATACCAGCATGTTGGTCTATTGAGTGTAGATTCAAAACAATGCACAGCTCAGCTCCCCTTGTAAGATGTAAAGGGGTTAGAGACTATACCTTTCAAGTCAGAGATATATTTTCTAAATACTTAAAAGCCATAGCTCTTAGGTTATTTCTTCTAGTCTTCCATTATCAGCAAAGATCTTAACATTTTTAACCTTTCATACTAATTTTTCTTTTTCTTTTTTTTTTACACTTAGGTGAACATTCATGACATGATAGTTTTTTAACTTCTAAGTGAAATATGGTTTCAGAAAGAAACCAGAAGTTTTCTAGTACAGAATTATGTATTCTAGAGCCATATTCACTATAGTGAACTTAACAGGCCATCTAGCAATGCTTTTTCTGTAAACAGTTTGGATTATAATCTACTGTTTTTGCTGGGAAAGA
>NW_009952265.1:5292451-5295544 GCF_000747805.2 Chaetura pelagica
GAAAGAGTTAGTAACTGGAATAATGTCACTTTGGTTATAAACATCCTTCTAAATCAAACAATTTTCTTTTGCTATAAGGAATCATTATAACTGTATTTTCTAAAAAATAAATACTTTATGTCCTCTTCTGACCTTCAAGTTTGTTGTCCTATAGATAGTATAACACACATGCATATGGAAAAAAATGGGGAGGAGGCATAAAAATCTGTTCTCTTTAGCAACTGAAGTAGTGAAGGCATTTCTATGTCATTGATGCTTTGTCATGTATTCCGTCTTCTGTAAATTATGCTTCTAACCTGAAGAGTTGAACAGTATGATTCTAAAGGTTTGCAGTGAGGTCATTCTTTTGTCCTCCATCAGTGGCTTCATCAAATGCCAATAGAGCAGTATACAAATGCTGAATCTGAGGTTGGCTGTACATTGCCTGAACAGTAGGATGGGCTTGTAATATGCTTATTGAGTTCTGACCACTTGATTGAAAGGATCTCACATGTAGTTCTGCTAGTGGTTCTCAGTTGCTCAGTTAAATATCCAGTGTCACCTGAGATGCTCTGAGGTACGTGAGGTATTCATGTAGTGAATTAGAGACTTAAGGGTTAAATTTGACAAACCTATATGATGCTGAATAGTAGAATCTGTTAACATTTGTTAGATGTATTGTGTTGAACTAGAATGTGTTTCGCCCATGAAGCAGGATTCAGCTGGGTATATGAGCCAAACTGCCAGAACGAGGAACAACATGACCTAGCACAGTGAAGAAGATTATGAGCCTTCCTCCAAGAGACCCTTGCCCAGGACCACCAAGAAGCACTGCACACGTGGGAATGGGTGTAGCTTTATGTTAATTACTTTGGGGAAATGATTTAAATATTATAATGAATTCAGGGAATTAATCTGTATAACCCCACCTATCTCTTAGAAAAGTAATGCGTATGTATGATTTAAGAGAATAAATATGTATTGCTCTTACCTGTAGGCATGTGTGTTTGGAAGAGCAATCCCCAGCATGCCCAGCACTACAATGAGGAATACCTGCTTTATAGCTTCTTGGAGCTATAGAGTCCTATAGTCCTTACATAAGTGGAGTTAGCAGATATGCTTCAGGACAACAAAACTTGGTCCTTATGGGAGAATTTAACTACCCAAACATTTGCTGGAGGAACAGCACTGCAGTTTACCTAACATCCATCAAGTTTCTGGAATGTGTAGAGGACTGCTTCCTCTCACAAATGTTGGATGTGCCAACTAGGAATGGAGCACAGCTGGACTTACTACTCACTAACCAAGAAAACCTGCTCTGCAATATCTCTGTTAGTGACAGAGTTGGCTGCAGTGACCACAACATTGTGGAGTTTGGGATACTGCTGAGCACAATAAAGGTTAATTCCAGGACAAAGGTTTTAGATTTTAGAAGAGCAAACCTCAGCTCACTCAGGGCTCAGTTGGAAGGGATCCTGTGAGAAGGTTCCATGGAGGGTATAGAAGCTAGTGAGTGCTGGGAGTTTTTCAAGAACACTCTCCTAGATAAGCAAAACCTGTTCATCCCCTCTAAAGGCAAGAGAAGTAGGCAGAGCAAGAGACCCCCTTGGCTTAACTGCAAACTTCTGGGTCTGCTCAGAACCAAAAGGGAAATGTACCAGAGGTGGAAAACTGGAACATTAACAGCTGAAATTTAGAAGGGCATTGCCAGAATATGCAGATGGAATTAGGAAAGCAAAAGTTTGGCTTGGGCTGACATTGGCCAGAGATGTTAAAAACTTCAAGAAAGGATTCTTCAAATACATTAACAACTAGTAGAAACAGAGGAACAATAATGGCCCCCTATTAAATAGGAGAGGTGAACTAGTCCCCAACAATGCTGAAAAGGCAGAGGTCCTCAACACCTTCTTCACTTCTGTATCTACCAGTGCTTTTTGGGTCCCAGGCCATAGGAACAAAAGTCCTGGTTGTTGCAGACCCACTGTCAGTGAAGGAAGAGCTGGTGTGTCAACTATTACTGGAGCTTCACCAATAGAAATTGATGGGCTTGAGTGCCATCCACCCTAGCGTGTCAAGAGAGCTGGCTGATTTATTTGCAAATCTGCTCTTCATAATCTTTCAGAATTTGTGGACATCAGGAGATGTCCCAGAGGTTAGGAAGGTTAATGTCACCCCCATCTAGAAGAAGGGTCCAAGGGTGGACCCAGGTAGTTACAGACTCGTGAGTCTCACTTTAGCGCATGAGAAAGTCATGGAGCAAATCCTCCTGGGGATGTCACAAGTCAACTGAAGCACATGACTGGGAAAAGCCAACATGGATTTACTAGGATCAAATTGTGCTTGACAAGCCTTCTATGACAAAGGGTCGCGATCCGCGACCTATTATATCTCCTTTTCAGAGTGTATGTTGCTTATCAGGATCTGCTGAGAGGTCCGCACGTGGTGCTCACCTCTCACAGAGGATCAGTGAGCTTCGGCACTGACTTTTCGAGTGAGTAACTTGCTCAGTGCTTACTAATATTTCCAATAACAGCAGCCAACCCCCGATCAGAATTTATGAATGCATGGTTTATTGTGGGGCAGGAGGTTCAAAAAGGGTAATTAAAGCAAATACAAGCATCAAATAACAAGAACTTATGTCTTAATACTTATATATGGGTACACCTTGTTTACACACCTTATTTACTTATTTATGAGGGAAGGAGGGGGAGGGATATGCCCAACGCTGGTCCCGTATAGGGTCGCGGTTTGTGTGCAAGTAAGACAGTTATGCCTTCCCCTGCAACCGGTTTTAGAACCTGGGGTGGCAGGAATTCATCTCACCACAGTGTAGCTGCAAGAAATGCAGGCAGGCTGGCAGGAAGAGCTGTGGCGACAGGATGGGACGAGCTGGGTCAAGCCGGGTCTGGTTGGAGCGAACTGGAACCAGGCGAGAGCCAGGACTCGGGCTGCAGCTGGGGACCTCAGAAGCGGCGGCGGCAACATGTGGCTCAGCGGCAGCACGCGGCGAGTGGCGGCGGCTCGGCAGAAGCGCGGCGGTGGCAGCGACCTTCGGTCCGGGAAGTGGCGAGCAAAGAGCGGCAGAAGCGGCGAGCGGCAGTAGCAGCAGCACAC
>NW_009952265.1:5295660-5313190 GCF_000747805.2 Chaetura pelagica
GGGTTTTCTTTTTCTCCCGACTGGCTGGGTTTGTATTTCCGGGCTTTTCAGCCAGTCAGACGGGACCATGTCCCGCCCTTGCTTCCGACCATGGCTCCTCCCCCGCAGCAGCTTCCCCCCCCACAGAGAGGGTTCAGCGCCATGTGGAGCAGCCATCTGTAGGTCAGGTATGACTGCTGACCTAAAGGGCATTTCATGTTCGTGTGAGGAAATATCTGGCCCTTCACACAAAGTAACCTGCTCGGTTGATGCAGAGCGAGTGGTAGACATGGTCTACCTGGACTTCACCAAGGCTTTTGATATGATCCTCCACAGCCTCCCCCCCTGGAGCAACTGACTCATTATGGCCTTGACAACCTTGTTCCATGTCATAGGTGGGGAACTGGCTGACAAACTGTACCCAGAGGGTGATAGTCAATAGTTCCTCCTCAAACTGGCAACTGATCAGAAGTGGGGTCCCCCCAGGATCAATACTGGGCCCAATGCTCTTTAACATCTTCGTAAGTGACCTGGATGTTGGCATCAAGAGCAGCCTGATGAAGTTTGCTGATGATATCAAGATGAGTGGAGAGGCTGACACTCCAGAAGGGAGAGCCACCCTCCAGGATGACCTGGGAAGACTGGAGGAGTGGGCTAACAGAAACCTTATGGTGTTTAGCAGGGAGAAGTGTAAGGTCTTTTACTGGGGAACACATAACCCAGGAGCACAGTTCAGACTGGGATCCACCTGGCTGGAGAGCAGCCCTGTGGAAAGGGACCTGAGGTCCTGGTGAATAACAGGCTCAACATGAGTGAACGGTGTGCTGCAGCAGCAAAGAAAGCCTACAGGGTGCTGGGTTGCATCAACAAGGGCATCACAAGCAGAGGTCATAATCCCGCTCTACTTGGCGCTTGTCAGACCACACCTAGAGTATTGCATTCAGTTTTTGTCTCCAATCTACAAAAAAGGATGCAGACAGGCTGGAGAGGGTCCAGATAGGGGCCACAAGGATGCTCAGAGGACTGGAGGACCTGCCATATGAGGAGAGGCTGAGAGAACTGAGTTTGTTTGAGGAGTCTCTGGGGACACCTTATCACAATGTTCCAGTACTATGATTCTATGATTCTATGATTGATTCTATGTTGCAAGACTCACAGAAAAATTGACTGCTTCTGGAGTGATAGGTGGACACAAGGTTGATATCAGAGAGCATCTAAAATGACAGAGAGATCAACTTAACAGCTACATCCTAATGCCTTTTTTTAGGCAGTAGATCCCTTTAGCGTGTTTCTTTCATGCGCTTTATATACAGTCCTGGAAAGAAAGGTAGTGCACATCTGTAAGCAGAAAAGCCCATCCCCCCAGTATATTTTCCCATTATAAATGCAAAAGCTAATGAAGTACCTTTCATTTTTTTTCAGATCTGTTAGTTTTACTGCATTGCTTGGTACTTGCGCACCTTTTAGGAAACCCGGATGAGCCAGTGTTACTGAGAAGCAACAAATTATTGAAAAGGTACTGGACTGAGCCATGGCAAACTATCCAAAATTATGTTCGTACTCTGACTTGGGGTTTGAAGTCCAAGTCTGAAGGAGATGATTATATCCTGCTTTCCTGCAGATAAATGCAGGAGGGCTAATCCTGTCTTGAGACATGAGAAGAAATAGCAGAGCTCTTGTCCCCAGTTCTTCCCTTAGACCTACAATAACATTGACATTGTTCATGTTTTCAGTGGTGCCAATTTTATCCTGGCTTCTCTGTCTGCTAGAAAGATATTCCCCCAGGAAATCAGAGGAATCCTGCAACATTACACTGAAAATGATAGGTGTGCTTATGTTATAACAGGGGGTTGGAAGGTAGAGATTGATGCAAAGGAAGCAAAAAGTCAGAAAATCTTGTCTGCTAGAATATCTATGCTTTGTACAGAAGGAAGTGAATGATGTGGAAGAGGGATAAAGTGGGTTATTTTTTGCTGTAAGAGAGGCCAGAGGTAACCTCATACTAGGTTTGTAGGATGCATTCAGAAATGAGGCACACTTATTCAAGGATCTCAGTTTAAAAGTTAATGGGTTTTTCTTTTGCATTTGATGAGGTAAGTAATTCAGCTTTCAAAGAGGGCTAATGTAGCAAATATGGTTAGAAAAGGACATTACATCAGTAGAATTTTGAACTGATTTAAGGAAGTTAAGGAAATACAACCTGATACTGGTTGAAGATGCAAGAAGATTTAGGCAAACTTTGACAATGAGTGTCACTGTCTCTCTTCAAACTTTTTTTCCAGAGGAT
The DNA here is from genome assembly GCF_000747805.2 of Chaetura pelagica. Lineage (NCBI taxonomy): Eukaryota > Metazoa > Chordata > Aves > Apodiformes > Apodidae > Chaetura > Chaetura pelagica. Next base: position 5,297,927 of record NW_009952265.1, read on the forward strand.
AATAGAGTACTTTATAAGCGTTAGTGAAACCGGTTCATAAGTTATACTCTTCTTATTTTGCAATGAAAAAAATATAGGCATATCTTCTGAACATATAGAACAATTTGTATGTAAATAATTATATTTTTTCATCACATAGGTTTGAAGCAGTTCTAGCAAGATATTTAAAAAATATACCACCTGGCAGTATCACACAATATTCTGCAAGAGTATACAATTGATATAATGTATTTGTTAAGAAAGTGAAAAACAATTATTTATTGTACTTGCTACCACAAATAAAGCTGAAAACTAAAATAATCATAGATAAATTAATAATGATAACATCTATCCAGGTAAACTGAAGCCTACATTTTGAGACCAGGATTTTTGGTTCATTCTTAGGCTGTCATGGTTTTTTCAGCTCAAGCAGAAATTTGGAAACTGTTACGTATTATTGTAAGGTATATTTTTAACCTGGGGTCGCTACAAGGTAAAGACAAGGAGTTGTACACTGTTTGACCTGTCACAGGAATTCCAGATAAAACCCCAGAAGTTGAGTCAGAGATAATCACAAGATCTGGAATCTGCAATAACAAACTGTTCATATATCTACCTGTCAGCCGTTTTCCTCTAAGGGAGGGACACAAGGTCATTGAAATGGCCACTTTCCATCTTTTTTTCTTTTTTTTTTCTTCTACCCTGGACATATAGTGTGGTAAATGGAGAATAAAATATTTACAGGAAAATATTTTTCCATCAGGACTAAGGGATTTAATTTCAAATGTTTGTTAGTTGGAGGGATTGGTAATTTTTTGCAACTTCCCATGAAAAGTGGTATGCTTAGACAATGCAGTTAAATTTGTCATCTTCCCAAGAATATTTCCAAGTTTAATTAAGGTAATATGTTCCAATTAAATAAATCAAGTGCCAGAGATTTCATTAAATGAAAATTAGAATGTGGAGAAAGAAAGCACGAGAAAAATGGAAGATGAGTAAATTACAGAATTCAGTAATGCAGTTCTACCTGAAACAGTACAACACATACCTTCAAGTGTATGGTATGTAAAAACAATACCACTAAACTTATTAATTTTCAAAAGATCTCAAATCTCTAGATGCAAAAAAGCTTTTGTTTTAAGAGCTCCTAACACAGTCATCGCTTTGGCTATTAAAGTAGAAAGAGCCATACCCTTTATTGTCCAATAGCAGTGGTTTAATGGATGGATAATGTTAGGTAGCGATGCGACAATGCCAAACTCTCAGACTTCATTATTCTCAGTTTTCTGAAAACAAGAATGCTGAAATTGCTATAATCAGGCAGTTTTATCTGTGATTTTCTCAATTAAAAGAAGACTGACTATGTTTAAAAATAAAAGCAAGCTAGGATCTTGGCTCCACTACAGTGCTTGATCCATGTTCAGTTGCACTTTGCCTGCAAACCTTGGAAAGGAACTGGTAAGGAAAGCGGAAAAAGAAATGTTGCTTTGATTAATTTGGATTATTTGAAAGAGAAAGTGTATCTGAATACTCCAGATACATTCCACAGTTAATACTTCTGTATGCAACCGAAGAACAGAAATTATTTCATCATTGTGACTAAGCCCCTGCTCCTCATACAGCCCAGGTAGCTCACAGCCTTTTGTTTCTTTATCAGTGCCACAGCCAGCTTTAAGACACTGCTATTCTCATTTTTCAGGGGCAGGGAGGGAACTGAGAGCTGCTTGAGTTCACACAGGACGTCAGTGCAAGAACAGGCAACAGAGTTCTATTCTCCTGGGTCACATGTTGGCATTCTGACAACTGAACCCAACTTCCTTCTCTCTGAGCCTGGACAGGACACAGAAATGTACTCATTTGGCAAAGGGGGCAGGGGGGAAGGGGAAACCCCTGCATCCCTTCCTCATTTTGTTCTGATTTTGGAGGGGCCAGCTGCAGTTCTCATGCAGGGCAAGGTTATTTAAACTTGATGATCAGTAGCCACATGTTTGTCAGTGTCTCCTAAAATGTATAAGGGGTAAAATCCAGACAGAGCAGAAAATCTACATAATCCCACAAAAAGCAGTACCAGCAGTTTTTACTAATGTCTATAATACATGTTAATAATTCATTTTTGGTCAATGTAGATTTCCATTTACTATAATCCATCTTTATTTGCATGCAGTATATTTTTTAAAGGTAAAAGAAGCAGCATGAATACCATATGTAAGATGAAAGGTATTTTTTCTTTTCCATTTTTTCTTTTATCTGGTCTTATAAAGATACATTAGAAGACACGTCTATGAACTTTTTAAAGTTGAAAGGAAGGTCCATTGTTTTGAATGAGTTAATGAGCATACTATTTTTAAAATTGAATTTGTTTTCCTGATTTTCTGAAAAAGGTGCCTTCCTGTTTAAGTAAATTTCATGTGCAAGTAATATATTGTTGTTCTACCAAAAGAGAGTACGGTAGTAATATTTTATCATACTTATCAGTGTCAGTACTTTTTCTTGTTAGTTCTGTTAAGGTAGTACTGCTCCTTTTCAGATGATGTCTCCTTAAAAATGAGAAGATAGGCACTTTATAGAAAAATGTAGGGCTTTTTCGCATACAGGGTATGGATCTATATTGCTTTTGTTTGTTCAACAACATTTTCATAATTTCAAAAATCATATTTGTTCTCTGCATTTGAAGAAAGATGCTGAACTTTTCTAGGAAATGTAGTTGACCTAAGGTTTCCTAAGAACCTGAGAGTCCTGGTCTTACAGTCTAAGGTATACCTCAGTAGTCATGTGTGTTTGCTTCTTCATATCAAATTGATTGCATGTTTGTATGTGGCTTTTTGTGTAACAATTGTGCTGTGTGCCTTGCAATGGGTTGAATTTAAGTAGTAGTTGATACTGTGTCTTGACATCTACAAAGCGACAACACGGAATTACTACCTTCCTATCTAAGTTTGTCAGCTCTACAATGAGTTAAAAGTAGAAAACTATCTTTTGGAAGTGCACTGTGTATATCACAGCAGAAGGTGGAACTAAGGGGCAAAGCGGATACATGCTTAATGCCTCATAGATATTTTGTCTTGATTTTGGTTTTTTATGTGGGGTGCATTAAGAAAAGTGTGTCCAGTAGGCCAGGGGAGGTTCTTCTCCCCCTCTACCCTAGTGAGACTTCACCTGGAGTATTGTCTTCAGTTCTGGGCTCCCCAGTTCAAGATGGACAGGGATTTACTTGAGAGAGTCCAATGGCAGGCTATGAGGAGGATTAAGGGACTGGAACACTTATCTTATGAGGAAAAGCTGAGACACCTGGGGCTGTTTAATCTAGAAAAGAGAAGATGGAGAGGGGATCTTATGAATGTATATAAATATCTGAAGGGTGGATGTCAATGAGGAGGGGACATTCTTTTCATTCATGGCCTGTGATAAGACAAGGGGCAATGGATAAAAGCTAGAGTACTGGAAGTTCCTCCTCAACATGAGGAAGAACTTCTTTACTGTAAGGCTTATGCAACACTGGAACAGGTTGCCCAGATAGTTTATGGAGTCTCGTCCTCTAGAGATTTTCAAGACCTGTCTGGGTGCATTCCTGAGAGACTTGCCCTAGATGCTGTGGTGGTCCTGCTCTGGCATGGGGGTTGGACTCAATGATCTCCAGAGGTCCCTTCCAAACCCTAACATTCTGTGATTCTGGGATTCTGTAATCAACATGTTTTTTTTTAATTCCAATCTTGTTGCTTTATTGAGTTAAAAAAGCTCTGTATTAAAGCATTATTTATTGCAGCGGGAAGCAAAGTGAGGAGATGAACTGTTCAGAAGAATTGTAAGGGAAGGAAGGGGATTTCAGAAAATGTGTATAGTCAAGAATGTGGAAAATGTAAATTGAAAATTACTTTTAAAATCAGAACTTCCTCCTTCAACAGGCACTTACTTTGTGGAAAAGAGATGCAGGAGTTTTATCATTTAAGCATAGCACTAGTCACTGTAGTTAGACTCTAATCTTGCAATTCCAGTAAGAATACCTGGCTCTTTAGGAAGCTGAAAAAATTCCACTAATTGACATTAAATAATGGTGATCTCAGTAAGTTTTAGCTGTTTGTATTCTGGTATGGTAAAAGGGAGATTTTGGACATGAGTTGCCAAATTTTCATGTGCAATCCTAGCATATGGGAACATTCTGCAACTGGTCTGAGCCATTAATAAGCTGAGTACAATTAGGCAGTTTAGATGTCAATATCTTGTACAATTTATTTATAGTTGGATATTTTACATCTGTGTAGGAAAGAAGATGTATTTCCTACTGAAGAATATCAGGGATCCACCAAAGGGAAAGTTTTATATTTCATGCAGTTCTTTATTATCCAACTGAGACTAGGAGATTCTTACAGTAACAAGCAACAGTAACTACAAACCTGTGGATTTGTGCAGTTTAGATGTTTTGAATGAAGGTATTTGTTTATATATACATCTATCCATATCTATCTACCTTATGCTGACTTGATTTAAGCATAATTTAGTAACTTTTTTGCTATAATGATTTCCTTCCCCAAGATCTATAAATTGGGACCTGGGACTTAATATCCCATAGCAAGTGCTCCTGCTCCACGTCATATACTTTGCTTTATCTAGACACTCTCCACTTGATCTGCATGTTTTAGATGGAAACTTTGCACCAGAGGAATGACAAAAGTGGAGTCTGCCTTCTAGTAATTTTTTTGTGAGAGAGAAGACTCCCTAGTATACAATATTGGTATGTGTGGAAATGTGGGAAATGTTTTTGTCAAAATTTATGACACTATTTTTTATTTTATAAAATATCATAGTTATAACTTCAATCATTGATCACCATCAAGAGCATAATAACTTTAAAAAAAAAGAACTTTTTTTTTTTTTCTTTTTATGATAGAGAAATATTATCAGTCTCTGGCAATTCCACACAGAACAAGGCAAAGGGGGAGCTACTAATGCTCAAAGTTACATTAGCAGTAGAACTTTTAAAAATTTACATAGTGTTAGGTTGATACTTTAGTAGCAGAAAGAAAATCTCCAGGACATTGCTTGAATACTGAACAAACCCATTGCAAGCATTTCAGTATCACACAATAAAATATTGAAAGAGGTAATATGCTATAAACTAGCTTAATCAATAATAAGATAGTGTCCTCGGAGGGAAAGTACGTGTAAGGCAAACTTCTCTCATTTCCTGCTTGATGTTCAAATGAAGATATTTGAAATGCCCCAAAATATAGCCTACCTTGCTTATCCCAAGGTGCAGTGCACTCAGTAAGATGCATTAGTCCCTACTGATAGTTGTGAACATGGCTGCATACCTGGATTTTGTTCTACTATCCTAGATACAAGAAGAATAATTAAAAAACCTACATTATTTCCTTTTAAAAGAAGACAAGCACATGTTTTTAATGGAAAGTAGAAACTTGTATTAAATCAGCATGTGAGACATGGCAAAATACAATTTATGATTTTTGATAGCATGCATTACATTTGTCCCTTAATCAGAAGCAATAAATTCAAGTGAGAAACTATGAAAGGACCAACCTTTCAGAGAACCTGTTGTGCATTTTCTGCAGCACTTGCATCAGCGTGTGGGATTTTTCACAGCTGCTGCTAAATGACAATGGCCAGTTAAGATGTATATTTTTTGGATTCACACTGTGAATATTCAGTGAAGTGAATGCAGTCACTTTCAGATGATACTGTTACACGTCACCCCACATATCATTAACATGTCATTCTGTCCACTTCAGAAGACAGTGCTTGCTTGGTGTCACCAAAATAATTGTGACCAAGTAAGTATTACAATAGCATTTTCTACTTAGAGAACACTCAAATGCTTTTATCATTTACAAGTTGCTTCTCAAAACTCTGTGAAAAATAAACTTCCCTGTAATTATATCCACATATGTTCATTTGTTAGCATGCAGCCAGAAGTTAGTATCTACGCACTGGACGATAAAGAATTTCTCAGTAAGATGCTATCCAGTCCCTGTGGAATGTCATTATGTTCATAAATCACTTATAACTCATAAATAGCTACAGAAGTATTTTATTCCAAATTTTCATTCCTCTGTTGGGCTACTGCCATATCCACTGCAAAGGGTTTGATTGTTTGTTTGTTTATTTTTTCCATGGAAACAAAATGGGCTTCATGACTAATGCAGAGAACCTGGAGCTAAATACCATCTTAAAAAAATTAAAAACATATATATATAAAGAACAATATCTACATTTTGCATACAGGTAGTTTTATCCTTAAATACAAATAGCATTTAGATTTCCATATACCTTCCTCCATTACATTTAATAGAATTGTCTTCCTTACTAAATACTGAATGTTGTAGTTGAGAAAAACACAGGTATGGAAAAAATGTCTTAACATCACCTGACATCACCTGGCATATTCTTCAGCGTATCAGTCATTTTGTGCATTCTGAAAGATGAAACATATCAGAACATATCAGTCTTTACAATGTTGCACTATGCGAATGACTACAGTAGCCACCTCCCTTTAGCATCACTTCTTAAAACAAATTCTTGTTAGCATTCTAATCCTTAACACATCAGGAGAAGTCAGTATACGTAGCCAAGCAACTGCACGTAGCTGTCCCTTGCTCCATGTACTGAGTACCTGGGTAGGTCCATCCACAAGTCCAATTTAAGCAACTGCAACATGAATCAATGTTATTCTTCATGCATCATAAACAAACATCTCACAAGCTAGCACAGACAACAGCTTAGGATAAATTAATGGAGAACTTCCCTGATAAAATGTGCTGTCATCAGTTTGAAGGGAAATAATAATAATGATGATAATAATAATAATAATATATTAGGAAGATATTTATGCTGTAGCATAATTGCTGATGGTTATGCAAAGAAACATCTGCTCTATTTATGAATACTGTGAAAAGTGGAACCAGGTTTTCTGGAACTCTGTTTGTAATTAATTTGTTTGTTGAACTCCAGTTAATTATGAGGAAGGCCCCATCTGAGGGAAAAAGCACCACAGAACAAAAGGTATAATTTTTTTCATTCTACTGTTTGAATTTTATCCTCTCTTCTCTCATCTGTTCTCATCTTATGGAAACGATTATAAGTGCTAATGAGACATTTGATCTTGCTTCAGGCAGGCTTTTTCTGGTTAACACAAGAGGGGTATCAAGCATCTATTTTTGTGTTACAGGAATGCAACAGGCTGGGGTCACATATTCTTGTCTCTTATACCTGCCTACTTGCTGCAACCCTTTTTCTGTTACCTAAAATACTTATTACGCTGTTTTATTTTTCTGTCTGCACCTCTTATATGAACTCCTTGTCACTAATTTATGTCAGGAAAAGATATAACTCTAACAGGTGTTTCCAATTTAGAAGCCAGCTAGAAGGATTTGAAACTTTTTTTTTTTTCTTTTGGGAGCTGATTCTAGTCAAGTTGAGAATTACAGATGTGTTGTTTAGTTCAAGAAACAAGTGGTGACTGATGAGCAGAAGTAGCGCTTGAACCTGGGACCCAAGGAGTAGAGTTTAATAAACTGGGCTATAGTCTACAGAGAACAGTACCATTTGAAAACATGCTTTCTTTCATATTGGCTTATTTTTTCAGAAACCGTAACCAAATCTGGCAGTTCTGAGCTATTCATTTCATCAGTCTTATTTATCACCAGAAAGTCAGAGAAAGCTTTTGGCCCTGCATTCCTCAAGCTTTGATAATTATGTGTATAGACTGTGCTGCTTGTGTTACATAGTATACCCAGTGGAACTGGGATAAGAACTTGGATTTAAAGGAAGTATCCTTGCAAACAGCCAAGGATACTTGTGTTCCAGGCTACTTGTGTTACTTGTGTTTCAGGCTGACCCAAAATACTTAATCCATTAGTATGACTTTTGCTTTTGAGAAAATAACCCTTGTTACTCACCAATGCTTTTTTTGATATATTATAATCAGTTTCTCACTGATAACTTGCATGTGGAGCTCTTCTAGTGCCTGTTTTCCATAACTAAAGGTTGGTGCCAAATAACCATTTACAGAGACAGATCTGTGAAATCTCTTCTAGAAATGAACTCAGGAGAATAAGGAGGCTAATTAGTGGAAATGCTTTCCTATTATCTAGTTTTTCTAAATAATAACTATAAATTACAAACACTCTTGCTCTGAGACAGGTAAGAAATGCTGCTATGTATGTAGATACATATGCATTAAAACTGATGGTCAATTAAATGTGTTTCAATTTTTTATCACAAAGACTAGTATATGACCATCAAAATTATTCAGTAGGCAAATCCAGGTTTATGAGTTGCCTTCCTTTTCTACCACCTCATATTGGAGACAAAGATTTGGAATAATTTAAATAGCTTTTACTAAAACTTTTAAAAACATATAAAAACTAGAAAAAACAAAACAAAACAACAAAAAACAACCAACCCCGTGGCCTTTGTTTTTATGATGTGGAAAAAGAGAATATGCCTGAGGAGAACAGAATCTTAAAATAAATCTTTGAAAGCTTGCTAACTCTAAGCATTTTCTGAATTATTTTTCCCCTAAATTTTTTTCTTTTGAAAAACTAACCAAACCTTTCTTGATCCCTAACTTATTTAGGAGCATCTCTTTTAACCTCTGAGTTTTTCAAAATACAACTTTAGTATTGTGACTGAACATTATTGCTTGATTAGATTAGTGTAATCTTTAAAATCAGGCTCCCAATGAAATAACATATCACCACTAGTATTCTTTATATAAATAAAAAAAATTTGTTACTCGATGAGTATTTTAAGTTCAAAATGTCAAAGAAATTTAAGTTTGAAAAAAATAATTCTAATGAAAACATTTCAAAAGTATTTCAAAATATTAATCTTCGAAGATCTCAAAAGTTTATTAATAATTAATTAAATATTTATGCTATCAAACTTATTTCTTAGAATATTCCTGAAAAATAAAGACAAAGAAAATGGAAAGAAAACCAAAGCATGGTAAAAAATGAAATTAATAAATACAGAAATGTGGTAGGTTTTTTTAGTTTTGGTTTTTGTTGGGTTTTATTTGTTTGCTTATTGGGTTTTTTTGTTGTTGTTATTTTGTTCTTGTTTTTTGTTTTTTTGTTGTTTTTGTTTTTGTTTGTTTGTTTCTGATTGACATTCAGGAGTATGTGAAACTGAGAATCTACAGTCACTTAGTGTATTCTTGTTCTTTACAATTACGTAGTCCTACACAAGTCAATAAAGACAACCACATATGTAATGTCAGCTAAGGCAAAAGATGTCAGTTCTACAAACACTGACATAGCACTTTTTTCCTCCTTCAGAATAAGACTTCACATTTCAGTAGTCCTCAAATTCACAGGCATATGTCAGCTTCACCAGCTGCTCATTAAATTTCTGTATTTTATATAAAGTAGGGAAATGTGGAAAGCTTGTTTCATACCAAGTGACTCAAGTGTGCATTTAAAGGTAATAATGAGGAAACATAATGGGTCAACAAGAGACAACTCACACACTTCTTTCCTTCTTGTTGGATGAGTTCCTTCACTGGAGCTCTATCCTTGTAATGTATACATTTCTAGCACAGTATTTCTTACATTAAAAGAGTTGTGAGTCATTGTATGGAGGTGGAGAGAAATGAAAAGCTTATGCACATTAATGATTTTAAATGAGGAAAACCCCCTTTTTTTTCCTGTCTTTGCTTTTCTGGTAGATCTTTAGCAAACAGAATATTTAAGCAAGATGGTTAATTTAATATCAGATTTGATCAGGCCACCAGTTACTTTCTTCTTCAGCAGGCTGCTTACTCTGTCACTTAGTATTAGAAGCATTACCCACAGAGCAGTAATTACATTTGACACATAATTATTATGGTTTGGATGACAAGAAGCCCTTTTCTTTTCCTGCTTTCATAACATATATTCCTGAAAGCACTGGGTTGCTGAATACGGTTAGTTTAAAAGCACTTGAATTTAAATTGAACCCTAGGACAAAGAATGAAATAAAAAGGAAAAGAAAGAGCGAGCACATTTGAAAATTCCACAGAAGATCTCACATGAGTCAGTTTTGTACAGCAAAGAAAACCTTTAACTGTTGTTAATGCAAAAGAAGAAGGAACTGCCTGGCTGCAGCCATGCCAGATCCCCAACAGGAAAGGAGTGCTTTTAAAGTTAATAAACTGAAGGAGGTTTGGAAAAAACGGAGGCTCCTGGCAAGGCCATATAAACTACACAAATGAGTTTCTAATCTTGCCACATGGGCATTTTTCCAACTCTGCACTCTGAGTCACCTCCAGCTGCAGGCCTGGATGAGTAGTTTAACAATCAACAATCCTTAGCACTTTTTTTTTTTTTTTTTTTTTTTTTTTTTTTTTAATGATCAGCATCAGAGTATCATGTTTCTGGAGCCTGGGGGCTGTGTGGTGTTCAAACAGGGAGAGTGCTTGGAATTCCTCCAACCCTACCTGCAGCTGCCTCTCTGCTGTGGTTAGAATAGCTAGAGCTGCAAAGTTTGTGCCATTACCTTATTCCTACCTCATCTCCCCTTGATTGCTCATAACGTGCACAGGGCGAAGTGCAGTTGGGAGGATGCTAAGTATTCTTCCTGTCTTTTTAAAAATTAAAAAAAAAGTTACAAGATTTGGACAGAGCAATGTTAATACTGGGAAAGCATCAGAGTATCATGTTTCTGGAGCCTGGGGGCTGTGTGGTGTTCAAACAGGGAGAGTGCTTGGAATTCCTCCAACCCTACCTGCAGCTGCCTCTCTGCTGTGGTTAGAATAGCTAGAGCTGCAAAGTTTGTGCCATTACCTTATTCCTACCTCATCTCCCCTTGATTGCTCATAACGTGCACAGGGCGAAGTGCAGTTGGGAGGATGCTAAGTATTCTTCCTGTCTTTTTAAAAATTAAAAAAAAAGTTACAAGATTTGGACAGAGCAATGTTAATACTGGGAATTCTTCACTGGGAATCAAGCAGTTTTGAAGGAAACCTGAACAGAAAAAAAATGACCTGGCTTCCTTCTCTGATCTGAGAGCTGAACATCAGCGATAGGGAAGCTGTACTTGATGTACAGGGGATCCTTCCTTTTGATGTGAACTCTTCAATCAGTGCTGAAACAATGATGATCAAATTAACATACTATAAAGCAATTTTAATTTTAGCCCTGTTTGTTATTATAAGAGTTTGGAGGGAAGGGTAAAGGGGGAGGTGGAGGCTGCTATGAATGACTAATACTGTATTTCAGCCTCTTAAGCCATATTTAGTAATGTGGGATATAAAAATAAGCTTTCAGTACAATTTTTCCTATTTGACTTCTGTTTCCTTTCTTCTGTTCCCTCTCCTAAAGATGGATTTAACTAATTGCTCTTTTAGCTGGATGTTGATAGACAGGTATTTATTACTGGTGCTGTAAGCTCTGAATTTTTTTCCACAGTGAGTCTGCAGACATATATATTAAACTCCAATTCTGGGGGGCTGTCAGCATTACAGACCAGCCTGAGGCACAGCAATATGATAAAGTTTTCAGGCCCTGTTTAGTTAAGGCTGAAAATCTGGGACCCAGCCAATCTATACCACTCAGGGCTCTTTTCACAGTCCAAAATGATTTGGCTTAAACATTTCCAACTGTGATGAGGTCTCATTTCAGTGATTATACAGTCATTCACTTTTCCACATCAACATCAAAGTCATTAACAACTGAGTATTATTGCATTGGCTGGAATTCAGTTAAGGACTAGAGGGATGTTGCTCTTTATTAAGATAAATCATTGCCTTGGTTATGTCACCCATGAAATAATCAATTTACTGTGTTGGTTAATTTCCTCTCTCTTTGATCTGTGAATTAAATTCAACAGATCATTGTTTCATACAACTGCCCTGCAAAAGATGCTTTAAAAGAAATGTACCACATTTCTAATAGTACAAGTCTGGTAACTATGTAAAACAAGATGACTGCATGTGGCCTGAGAACTTTGGGGTTTTTCCATCCTTCATTTCAACAGTTTCCTTTGAAAGCTTCAGGGGAAAATGAACCATCAACACCTGTTTGGGTGATCCTCCCTCAAAATTCCTGAGGAATTACCAAGAGGAAAGAGAAAAGCTAGCAGAACTGACTCTGAAGCCTTCAGAGGAGTTACGTTTGTGCCGGAGCCAATTAAAATGTTTTCATCAAGGTGAATGGCAATTTATTGATAACCTAGTATGATATTTACTTACTGAGATACTTACTGTAAGGAATTTTTTAGAAAAATCCTATTCTCACTACAAACTAAATATTCTGAACAAAATTAATGTGAACAATACAGTGCATCCATATTCTAATGGATTCATATTCTAATCTTCTTTTGCATTGAACTATGCATTCTGAAATTAAAATATACATATGAATAAGGAAGTCCACATCAACTATGGAACCCACTGTGTCAAACAATGAGAAACTGATTATGAGAGGCTTAAACCCAAATTTGACTCTTCATTTTACAGAATTTTGCAGCATTTTTGTATTCTAGTCTGATTTTTCACAGATTAAATGACATAATCTTGACTAATTAAAAAAACCCACAGACTTCCTCAGTACTTCTCTACTGCAATTTAAGCAGAGATCCCTGTCTCTTCTCAAACTTGGGCTCTTGTTGATATTCATTAGCCTCAAGTCCATAAACCATGGGCTTTGAAAAATAAAAGCAATGTGTGATGTGGTTTAAAAATTGGAACTCAAGTTATGCTGTAAAATGTGTCTAATAATTCCCTAACCAACAGTGTTACTGGGCTGGGCTGGCCAAGGTTATACCTGCTAGGCCACTATTGTGTTTCCCACACTATTTTGCAATGGTGCCACATCCCCAATGTTATACAAATAAACCCCTCATGGTGTAATTGCTGGTTGATATTTGAAGGCAGACAACAAACAAATTAAGGAGTACTTTGTATTCTTGCCTGATCTCGCACACTTGTGCTGCTAAGGTGACTGCAATTAGTAAGCATCCAGTTTTGTTAGACTTTGAGTTAAACCGTATGTAGTATTAAGTTTCTAACACTACAAGATACAGAACTTCTGTCAAAATTTTATGGTTCTGGGGTTCTAGAATGTAGACTGTGAGTAGAAATGCTAGTATTTCTGAAAGAAAAAGCGTAATAATTTATTGATAGTCAAACTAAACTCCTGACTGAACTAAAAATAAATCAACATCTTTGCTAACTCCAGTTCCTGGTATGAGTAAAACATTTTCACTAGTTCTTAGGTCAAAATTAGAGCAACAGATTAAGAAGACGTACTACTGATTTATTACAAGAATTATCACTACAAATTCACTTAAAATTAATGAAAGTAATTGCAGATTGGTATCTATAGCAATGACTTACAGTGTTTCTCCTCTTATTTAACATTTTAAAATGCTCTCTCCAACCTCTGCAAAACTTTGATGTGATTTCATGAAAGAAAAACAGTTTGCATTAACAAATTACTTTAGTCCAAGCTGTCTTCATGAGACAAAATATTCCATAGCTGAGTATGTAGGAGAATGAACAGTAATGAAAGTTCAAAGCCAGAACTATGTAGCAATTCATTGTAAATCAGTCAGGAGAGTCAGAAAATGTGAGAAAGTTTAATATTGAACAGCTAATTGCAACTGCAGTTAAAATGATTAATGCACATGACAATTTAACCCTATATTACTTATAAACCTCACTTGGCAATCACCCTACTGTTTTCTGATTAATTGCATTTGTTAGTTTGTCCTTGTCAATTGCTTCAATTAGTTTTCATTTCTAACTGGATCCTGTGATATCTTATGTGACAATAAAAACTATTTTTTCCACCAACATAGCTGAAGAATTTAAGTTGAAATGTTAACTGAGGTAAAATTAATGTATTGGCTTTTTTTGGTATAAACTGGCTATTCTGGAAACCTTGAGGAAGATGCTGCACAGTGAGACTCCTGATCTGTCCTTGGATCATACACTTGCTCCAGGGGAAACTGGAGCCAAGCTATACTTGGCATACATTGCTTTTGCTACTGAGCAGCTCCATTCAGCTCAGTGAAGGAGAGGGAGCAAAGGGCCAAAATTATACTTTTCTCTAGGCTACTCACCTGTACAGGGTGAAACATAGCCCTGTTAAAAGACATTTTCCATCTCATGCTGGACTGATCAGATCCATGCAATCCAGTTCCTGTTTATATAAACCATAAGTGTTCTGATGTCATAGATTTTGATGTTTGTGGAATCTCAGATTCCTTTTTTATTTTAAGAGTTTAATTATTACATGGCTTTTATTGAGTCACTAGAGGTGTAAATAAAACAAATGTATCCTATGAACATGTAGCTTTAATTACATATTCTAAGGAAAAATTGTAATTAGTGATTTGGGTTTTATGTCTCTGTTCTATTTTTCATGCCGATGTCAAAATGCATATGTCATAATGTTTGGTTCTGCAAGTTTTCTGTGTATGAATCCCCAGACTTCAGCAGCAGTTCTTTAATTTTGAAGGGCTTATAGAGACAGCCTCAGAATCTATAAGTGCATTTACACATTTGAAACCACATACATTAGCTGGATCAATGTCAGTGAAAATGCTTAACATTCTTCTTCAAAACAGAATCTTGAAATCTGTTAGCCTCCCTCTCATTTTTCCATTATCTCTCTTCTTGCTGCCTGCCAAACAGGAATAATTTTTCTAAAGCCTTGAATACCAAATCTATTAGTCTGTTCTGTATTAGTTCCTATAACCCTCCCCTGAGTGCTTATGCAGTGGATGAGCAGTGGAAGGAGCACTGTAGTTTGCAATAGCATATTAAAGATTGAATCTGTCAGCATTTGAGGTGCTACCATAAATTGACTTTTCATTAACATTTTGCTCTTGCTTGTCCATTTGTCTGCTGCACTGCCAGTTTTTAAGAAGAAAACAAGCACTGGAAGTTCATTAATATCAAGTAAACAGCCAAATGGAACTATTATCTACATTTCAAATGTGACTATTACCCAAATTTCAAATGTGAGTTCTGCCCATCATGCATGGCAAAAAGCTGAGTGGCAATGAAACTAGATAAAGACATTTCCTCTTACTCATGCAAAATGCTATTGCTTCTTCTAAGAAGATTACTGTATATGACGAAGAAAATATTTGGCATGGTGAATTCTGCTTAAACAGAACAGAAAATGTCTCTCTCAAATAATGAGTTTCTATGTGCAGGGGACCACTGGCAGCACAGATTTGTGGAAAAACAACCAAAAAAAGATGTCTTTAGATAAACGTTTTCTGCCATGATTTGATTTCGTGTTTCAATTAGCTTCTGCTGAAAAAAAAAAAAAAAAAAAA
>NW_009952265.1:5313436-5322280 GCF_000747805.2 Chaetura pelagica
TTAAAATAGCTTCTGTAAAAAAAAAAAAAAAAAAAAAAAAAAAGACAGGAAAAAATTGTGAGTAATCTCAACAGCTTGCCAGAAGAGAAACATATTCCTGAGGTGACCTACCTGCCTCATATTAAAGGTTTTTTTCTCAACAAATTGCTGTTAATAAACATTACTTCAGCTACATATCAAGTGTTTTCAAATGAATGATTGTGTGATTTCTGTTACTGAAATAAAACATAACTGTGATCATGTTCCATAAAACCTGTTCCCATTTTTCCTTTTTTTTCTATGCAGATTTGTTAATTTCTGTGTCATGCTCATGATGATCCATGAGCACATAAATATGGAAAACTTTAAAAGAAATAAAATTCACTGCACAGATCTGTTGGTCTTCATTCATTTGAGACCAGCATGACCTAACCTGTGTTTATTTGCACCTGAAATATGGTCTATCAAAGAGGGGGTTTGGGAGTATGATGGAGATACTGACTCACAACGGCTGGTGACTGGAGTCTGTCTTTCTCCAGCTGCAAGGAAGACATGAAGCTACCACCTGCCTCATCCACGCACACATCGAGGTACGTCCTGGCAGGTGAATTAAAACCTGGCCATGGTGTTTCAGCATAGTTCAGGAATTGGTAATGCAAGGTCTGATACAATTAATCTGGTTTTGAATCAAAAGAACAAATTCAAGCTGTGTACTTCTCCTTGTCACTTTCACTGAATTAAACTTTTGAGTCTCATTCTTGGGTGTGCAAAGTGGAGTACCTGAAAAAAGAGGGATTGATACAAATTTATTTAAGCATTTTTATTAATTGTTAAAGTAACCTAAGATTTAAGATTCAGGCTCAAATACTTTCCTTAACTGATTCAGAATGGGAACTGAAATAAAGATTTATATCTTTTACACATGTGAGCTAGTGAGTATTCTCAGATGACTACTCTGTCACTAGGAATCTATAAAATATTTAAACAAGGTTGAAGACTGTGAGCAAATAACTCGAATATTATATTGCCAGGTGGTTATGTTGCTCATCTGAGTTCCAGTCTTGCTGAGCTCTCTGCACTAGTGAATATTCAACATTGAACATAATGTATCTATGAAAAAAAAGAGAGTGTCACTTTAAAACATACACTGTTGCATTCATTATGGTATCCCTAGGAGGCTGTTTCAAGAAAATAGAATTGACTTTTGATTTTCAATACCATCTATGAATGCATAAATATGAAAGCCTTAACATTTTTAGATATTTAAGTCTCCATCTGTTTTAAAAACAAAAACTGAAACCAGATCAAACTTAATGCTGACATTTTTAACTTTTTTAAAAATTTATTTTATTCGTCAAAAAAAGTGTCTAGTGTGGTATGCAATTTCAGATTTGACTGAACCAGTGATTATTCTGCTAGGAGTTCTGGGTACAGCAGGAACTGCATCACACAGTTTGTCTGGGAAATATAGGTACAATCTCTTACACTTTTTTTTTTTTTTTCTTTCATCCTAAGATGCAATGTACAAAAATGTTATAGCATGCAGTGAAAATCTATAGATATTAAGTTATTTTGGAATAGTGTATCAGATATAGTAATTTCTACTGAAGGGTCTAATCAAATTTAATAGGCATTGTTTAATTCTGCCATCCTTTTGTGTTGATACATGCTACAACTTTTAGCAATATTCTTCAATACTGTCACTAAAAGTAGATCAATTGCCACCTATCCTTTAACAAATTTGAAATAAAATATGCTAAAGATATTAAAAATGTGCCAAGCATTTTACACCCACTGTCAGTTTCATACTAGTAAATCATCCTGTTTTGCGAGTCATTGGCTGTTGCTGTTCACAGATTACATGAATAAACCTCCAGCTTTCATTCATTACCTTCTATTTTTGAGCAGGAATTTGGAGAAAATTTTTATCTTTAAGTGTTTTTAAGTGATTAGACACAGTAATGAAAGCAACTAAAGAAAAAAAATCTAGCTTTTTTTTTTTCTGCTGACAGGTTTTCCTTCATTTACTGTGGGATAAAATAAGTCTGATATTTCAGCCTCTAGCTACAATAAAGTTTTTTTGTTTATTTTTTCTATTAACAGAGCTTTTTTCATTACAAGAAGTTGCTTTGATATAGTACTAATTAGGAAATATATCCCAAAATGTATACATTGTGATTTGATTGTAGATTATGTGAGTGAAACCAAAAAATGGAGTGGCAAACCAGTTTAGAAGAGACAAGAGCCTTTTTGAGACGTTTTGTGCAGTGTAGGGCACTCAAACTTCAAAGGCACACATGGATAAAGTTTGCTCCCGCTGGTCAAGTGCTGAAATACAATGTACGCAGCAGTTTTCATACCACTTTCAATCTTCAATACACTTGCAACATTGTACATAGTGATAAAAATTGTATTATCTTGTTTTTTTCCAGGGGGTAAGTGAGACAGCTTCTGAGGAGGCTGGAAAGAGTTAATAAAGCAACAGTGCCGCTGGAAAATCTTGGCTTTTTATTGGATTACATTAGAAATTCCAACAGTTGATGAGACTTAAACCAGTTTTTTGTGCTCTTGGTGGCTTTCACCTGAATCTTTTGCATCTATTTTTTTTTTTTTTCTTGCTTTCCCATATATTCCTCTATCAATGCAAAGCCATCAATTAAGTAGTATTTAAATTAATTATCCACACGTTGTAACTGACAGTGGGCTTTGCAATTTATGTTTACCACTATTAAAAACGCTGGTGGGTCTGACAAGTTGTTTTCATGTAAAAGTTTGCATCTTATTTTTACAGAATGGTTATTGGAGGGAAATTTGCCAAAAACATTAAGGACAGTGTTAGTAGCTCACATTCTGGAAGATGGGATACAAAGCAGCACAAGCATTCTAAGATACTGAATCTCAGCTAGCCAAATAGCAAGGAATGGCCTGAGATTACTAACTCTCCTCCTAAGATTGTGACATGCAATCAATCTGGGTTGCTGAGTTTTCTGAGCATTAACCTGAATTATTAAAAAATTTCCAGATTGAAAGTCTGTTTATAGTCAGAGAGTCTGAAGTGGCTGCCAATGCTCACTAAGAGAAGCCTGTGTAGTTTGCTTGATACAGATCTGCTTGTTCTGTAAAAGTTTATGGAGATGAATCTTTTGCACAGCTCTATTTGGTTTTCTATAGCCAGATTTTGGACATACATGACCAGAAGGGAATTGCCTTCTCTGTACAGGAATGTCTTTGTTAGTCTAAAATGTGATGAAGTGGTGTACCCACTTTAATACGCTCCCACATTTGAAAATAAAGTATAAGCTATGCTACACACCAGAAAAAAGAAAACAACAACAACAAAAAAAACCCAACCCAAATGTCCTCATTCCATCTTCACTATTTCTCTGGAAGGGATTTAAGGACTCTGGCCATCTGGATGTCTGGCAACTCAGTGAGAGCTGTGGCTACTGTGTGTGTGCAGATTAACTGTGTAGCACATGCACAGTAAGTCCAATGTGTCCAGTACACATCAGACCTGCTGCACATGTGCTGCACAGATGGTCTGTGCATACACAGTAAATCAGATATGTTAAGCCTACTGCGCATATGCAAACCATCTGTGCATTGCACGTATATATAATTTTGCACGGGAAATCCCTAGTCAGAGTATGAAAGGTTGTGGCAGAGAGGAACTCCAGTGGTAGAGAGACCGTGAGAGACTCTGACAGTGGCATAAATTAAAGTAGCTTCTTGCTTGTTTTTGCTCCTGCCTGGACCAAAGCTGCAACAAATCAGCTCCTCAGAATCAGAAAGTGTGACTAGCTGCTCAACAGTTTATCTCTCTGTAGCTACTGGCTGCAGGAGAAAATCTGCATCAAAAACATTGGTTTTATAAGGAGTGATTATCAGCTCCCTATTAACTCCCTAAACTAGCTAGAACTGCAGCTAGTTCATCAGGTACATCAAATGAACAAGGTCTGGTATTTTACTTATCCAATAAAATATTGGTGCTTATTGTGCGGGCCTCAGGGATATGTTTAGCCAACTATCAGTCTTTTATTTTTGATTAATCTTTTTGTTTCTGTTTTAAATATCAGCATTGGCACCCAGGCATAGCTATGAATGTATAAAAATGCAATTTGTTTAGTTAATATGCAAGTTATTGTTTATTAAGCTTGTTTATGTACATCCTAAAATTCCAGTCCTGAAAATTGCTAGTGTTCTCTTTAAACTTGTAGGTCTCCTTTAGGTCTGTTTCTAATGAGTTCTATTGGCCTGATCTTGAAGATTCCCTTTTTTATGCCACGAGGCAACACTCCTTATCTAACTGATGTGCTTGAGGGAAGGGATGCCTTATAGAGGGACTTTGTCAGGTTTGAGAAGTGGGTCAATGTGAACCTCATGAAGCTGTATAAGATCAAGTTCCTCTACTTGGGTCAGGGTAGTCAGCAGTATCAGTACCTGTTGGGTGGATCAAAAACAGCCCTACAGACCTGTGGATACTGGTGAACGAAAAATTATATATGAGATAGCAATGTGCGCTTGCAGCCCATAAAGCCAATTATACCCTGGGCTGCATCAAAAGAACTGTGGCCTGTAGGTCAAGGGGAGTGATTCTTCTGCTCTTTTCCACTCTGGTGAGAGTCCCGTGTTCAGGTCTGGAATCTTCAGTACAAAGACATGAACCTTTTGGAATGGGTTCAGAGGAGGGACACAAAAATGGTCAGAAGGATGGAACACCTCTCCTGTGGAAAAAAAAAAAAAAAAAGAAAAGATATTTCAGCCTGGAGAAGCGAAAGCTCTGGGGAGACCTTATAGAAGACTTTCAAAACCTAAAGGGGGCTGGTAAGGAAGACTGGAAAGACTTTTTACCAAGTTCTGTGGTGATAGGACAAGGGGCGACAGTTTTAAACTGAAAGAGAAGAGACTAAGATTAGATATAAGGAAGAAGTTCTTTACAATGAGGGTGGTGAAACACTGGAACAGGTTGCCTAGGGTGGTGGTGGATGCTCCCCCCCTGGAGGCATTCAAGGCCAGGTTGGGTGGCATTTGAGCAACCTGGTCTAGTGGGAGATGTCTCTGCCCAAGGCAAGTGGGTTGGAAATAGATGATGTTTAAGGTCTATGATTCTGTGAAATATACAAATATCTTCCACAGCCTAAAGTTCTTATTTTAATGTTGCACCATTTTGATGCATTTTATTATTTGCTAGTTTGCTTTCCCATAAATTACATGATGTAGTTTTGCCTTCCAGCCGAGTCCTAAAATGTTCTGAATGTATTGTTTCTTATTGTGTTATTTTCAATGATTTGGTGCCAATATTAAGTTTAAAAGCCTTATTTCTTTAAATAAAAAAAAATAAATTAAAAAATCCATAGATATATGTGCAAATAGAGTGTTGGAAAATTAAATTAAAAACTAAGTTTAGTGTCATTTTAACTGAATGTAAATGAAAATTGTTGTGGCAACATGGTCAAGAACATAGTTTCTGGATTTGAAAATACTGAGAAATCATAGGCCTTAATGGCCTTTCCTATAATTAAATTAGAAGGGCACGTGCAGTGTTATTATGACCAAGTCAGTACACATATCTGTTAAAAAGTCAGTACCACATACCTTATCTCTTTTTTGAAGAGGCAAGAACAGCTGTGATGACTGGAACAGGCTTGGGCAAGAAGGAAAGGTCTGTATTGTCAGATAAATGAAAACAAATATTGAGAAGGAAAAAAAAAGTGCAATTCCAGACTCTAATGACCATGAAAAAAGACTTCTGGATATTGAATTATTGTAAGAATTTCATATAGATCTTTCTGAGGTACACTTAGAAAAGACATAATGATCCATTGATGCAACAAGTTATGTTAAATTAAGGAAGTTGTGTTATTTATGCTCAGCAGAATTAAAGAAATAATGTTTTTGGTGACTTCTGTAGGTTTGCTGGGGGGTTATACTTGCTTATTCCTCCAAAATGAAAGCAATTTTTCTCATTTCACTTCTCACGGTATTATAAAAATCAGCTCTTGGAACTAGCTTTGATCTATCCCATAACACCATAGTGCAAGTATTCATGCCGCTCAAGGCTAGATCAGCACATGCAACATGAAGTCACAGTAAGCACAGCCTGACCATAGTAAATTCTTTGCTAACAGAACATACAGTGTGCAAACTGAAGATGCACCCCATTTAAAGGATAACAGAATATAAGTTTGCCTTTTGAAGTGCTGAGATTTGGAAATGCTGTCTTCCTTTCTGGTCCTGGAGAGGGGGTGCTCTCCACTGGGCTCAGCCTCACACACACTCCAGCCCTTTGCACTGTGGTCTTATCCAGCTTGCTCTTAATTGCTTGGGCATTTCCTCCCATTCCCTTCCCTCTCATCAAACAAGTTCAAACTTTACCCTTCTGAAGTTCCAGTCTCTTTTTCCCACTATCTGTCTCTTTTAACCAGTGATTTTCCTTACATGGTATTCTCTCCCCTTCCTACTTTACCCCTCCATGCTTTATGTAATATTTCTGCTTTTACTCCTGGTTCCTCATAGAAAACTGCCAATACCTATATGCAATGAATTTATTCCTACTTTTATTCAGAGAAGAGTGGTAACTTTCTTGCCTAAAAACTTTCAGCCAAAACTATCCTCATTCAGATACTATCAATAGGCCAGGCTTTACATGTATATTAATGTAGTAATAACAATATGTAGTAAATATTATGGAGTCAATGTTTTAAAGGCTGAATTCCTATATGCTGTAAATCATCCAATGAACAAAATGGAAATACCTGAGTGAATAAAATAGCCTGTTGTTTTTTTGTTTTTTGTTTGTTTTTTTTTTTCTGTAATATAAATTAGAAATGTATACTTCAGATTTAGGATGATTTTGAGAGAAGATGTTGGAAACATCGTAAAAGTGCAACAAACCACAAGGTGTGACATATCAACTGATCTGTCATTTCTAGTTAGAGTACATCCAGCCTCAGAAAGCAACAAGATAGATGGGGCATTAAAAGAGAAAGATGAAAAAAAAAAAAAAAAAAAAAGAAAAAAAAAGAAGGTTTAAGGAAATGGGGGTAGGGATAGGAGTAGGAAGATTATAGAAGATTATCTGAGGCCATTTCCTTGACCCTAGTCTACACAACTGGTGCAGTCACTGGTCAGGCTGAAGTAAAGCTGACAATAGCTATTTATCACACTGTTGACTAGAATGCAAAATGAAAACCACAACTATCTCATATGATTCAAGTAGGTTCAGGAAGGGATTAAATCAATGGAAGATGTTGTCCAAAAGCATAATGGAAATTCTTATTAAATTCAGATCTTCTTAGAAGCAACGATCTTTTCACCCTTAAGCAACAAATGCATACATGTAATATGCCTTTATACCTAGTCAAGTGTGTTGAAATTCCAGAGGAGTTTCTTGACCCACTCCTCCAATTTCTCTTTGTCATTAAGCTGGATAATATTCCCATGGATGATTTGCTTTCAAAGATGTGCAGTTGGTCTACAGTGAGGGAAAATAGTTACTTGCTTTCAGAGAGACTTTGTTTTCCCTTATTCATTTACTGCAAAAGCTGGTGACAATTTTAATTTCTTTGTCTAAATCAAGGAGCTGAAAAACTGTTCTTAAAAAACTCATTGTTCTTTCCTGCAAAAACTTTCTTGAAAGACAGTACAGCAGGCGTCAGTTCATAGCCAGTGAATTTCTGCAGCTGGGCTGCTATGTGGAAGTAAGTGTTCCCCCCTGAAGCACAGAAGATGATGTCAGTGAGTGCAGAAAAAAAGAGTTTCTTGAAAAAAAAAGAAAGAAAAAAAAAAAAAGAAATATCTGTTCTTCCTCCTGTTTCTTACCATCCCTGAAGGAGTGAAATTCAACATCAAATGTTATGGCACTGTAGTGTAAATATCTCAAAATAATCTATTAATCTTGACTAATAAAACACACGTTTTCCAAATTGCTGAAAACTGTGTTGCAATCCTAGGCCAGCCAGGGAAGAAACTGAAAATAAGGAAAGCAGTTTGCTGCAGTTGTCTGCACATGTATGAACACGTACTTTGAATGATCCCTTCATTCTACAAAAAATGTGATTGTCAATATATTTCTGCTTTTAGTACCAAAACGTATTAATGTAAACTATCTAGTTAATGTGACCTTATTATTTTTAGTCTTATATAATGGACCATGCATATACAACTACTGCTTCACTGTCTAAGCTGAACCTGTCTTGTATCTGAGTAAAATAACTGCAACAGCTTTTCTTCCTACCCTTACACCTAAAAATAACAATTGTTACAACTGAGGAACATAGCACTACTTCAGTTAATCAGAAATCACTTCACAGACAATGACAGTTCAAGATCCTTGTTATAATTGGACTGTGAAAAAGTTAAAGAATGTCTAAAATAGAGGTGTTGGCCCTTTGACTGGCAGGTGCCATGGAACTGCAGTGTGTCCAATCTCCTTCACAAAAGCCAAGATCTCCTTCAAAATTTTAGTAAGATTTTTATACTTAATAGAAGTTTTCTATTTAAAGAATTGATGCATGGAAATGAACAATCCATAATTTCATCAACATAAGTAAAAAATCTGTCTGTAGCTACTGATTTTTTTAGAGATCTGCAGCTAATTTTGTCACTGATTTATCATTAGAAAAAGTTTAATCTGCGGAGTAGATCCAAACCATTAACACACTGGTCTTTCATGATGCATTTCTGAGGCACTGTAAAAAACAGTTATGATCTATTTTCAGCTTGTGCAACCAGTATTTTACATAGTAGCAGTGACTGATTATTGTATTTCTAATTGATTTTGTATTTTCACTTTTTTTTTTTTTTTTTTTTTTTTTTTTTTTTTTTTTTTTTTTTTTTTTTTTTGGGTGTCTGTTTTGTAGGTTT
>NW_009952265.1:5322306-5337381 GCF_000747805.2 Chaetura pelagica
TTTGTCAGTTTGGTTTAGGGCTCTGTCCTTGCAGAATATTTTAAATTGTGAGAAAGCCAGTGATTTATAGGAACATATGTCCTCTGTGTAGAGAAAAAGACTTACAGCTTCATACTGAGTGAGCATCTAGCTCCATTTGGAAAAGTGCAATCTTCACCACAAAGAATTTCTGTTCTCAAAACGCATTTTCTAGCTAACAGTTCAAAATGTTCAGTGTCCAAAATAAGGGCATGTGAATTCACATCCTTAAATGTGTGATATGTGTACAAGATAAGAAATGATACATGAAGTATTGAAATTTACCAGTATGTAATTGATACTGTACCACAATAATAAAAATATGAACAGCATGTCTTTAATCTGTGGACTATATCATGTTTCACTTGCATTTTTCATTTTGTCATGAGTTGAAAGTCTGTCTTTTAACTACAGAAAAGCGGACATGCGGTTAGAATCATAGTACTCAGAGATGGAAAAATACCAGCTATATCATCAATTCTCTATTTAAAGTTTTGCAAGTAAGAATCCAGTTAACTTTGAGTAGCAAAATATAAACAATCAATACATTGCTGGAGCTGTGGAAGTGACATAACTGTGTTTTAATGAATGAAGGTAGTTTAATCTGCAACTGCTGAAATATTACTACCTCTCTTTGAGGTTCTGATATTTAGGGACAACTTTCATTTTAACTTCTATGGCTAGAAAGACTACTTTTTAAAATTTTAAAAACATTTTGCATACTAATTATATTTTACATATTATAATTAATATAAAATACAAATACGATATAAACACATAATGTAAATAATCACTGAAATCTTCATATTCCTTCTTACATGACAAAAATATTGTCTCATCTTCCTAAGTTTAACATTTACTTAATGTGTAAGGATCCAAGATACTAAATTCCTAATAAATTCTGTATCCTCTGTAAAGGGAAAATAGAGGGAAATTTTTTTCCTGACTGCATCCAGTCATTAGCTTAATATTTCAATCAGCAGGACTGATAGTATTAATAATTGTGCTTTCAGTCGTGTGCCTATTTATGTCTTTCTGCCTGAGCAAGGCATTTCACAATGCGTGTGATGATAAAAGTGACTTTATAACCTAGCTTCTGCATTTTCTCCTAGAAGTTTTTCCCTTCCAACAAGGGAAGCTGCAAAACCTTCCAGCTACATAAGCCTTATAAAACTGTGTATCTAGATTATGTCAAATGATCAATTAAAGTAAAGAATTCTGGTTCTAGTTACTTTGCTGGATTTTATTGGTAAGTTCTTAAAAATGTGATACTCAAACTATCTAGCTGAAAAGTTTTATCGACATTTCGCTTCCTTTCAAGCTGGTCTCAATCACAAAACCAAAGATCTGAACATTCTTATGATATGCAAGTCACAAAGTTTGACAAATTCCTTGGAGTGTTAGAAGGCAAAACGCAATATTATTTCCAACGTAACTACAGGAGATGGGAAAAAGCTGCTCCCGGAAATATTCAAAACTTAAAATAAATTAGCTTTGTCAAGGTTATTTCCATTCTTATTTTGTTTCTCCCCAGTATTCAACTAAGAAACACAAATTGCAAGAAGTCTAAAAGCACAATTTTAAACATTCTTGTTTACAAAAATTTATTTCTAAATACCGAAGTACGATTTTTATTAGTAATTAAGGAAGCACCTCTTCAGGACTATAAACAATATCATGTGATTGACACAATCAGCTACACATATCCAGCATGAGTACATTTCAGTTTGAATAGAGCTACTTTTGATAACCTTTTGAAATAAAAGTAACTTGTAAAAGGAAGTACAAAAACTAATAAATAGATTTGAATAAAAAGTTATCTGTACAAAATTCTTCATACAACAAAGATTCACTATTAAAGTTGAAGGTGTTTGGTACTATGAAACACACAGAAAAGGCTGGTGGTTCCAAAGATGAGGAACATTTCTTTGTTGATACAAGAAAACATATTTTAAAATCTTCTTAAAATCCTTTAATTGAACCTTATGATGTTTTTATCTTCTCTAGTCTTTTTCATCACAGACATCTGTTGCTATGCTTGTCTGATATCTGAGGTTTTAATGTGTATTAATTGAGTTTGGCTTTAGTAATTTCCTATGTCTAGAAACCTGCATTTAAAAAATCTGTAATTTTGGTGATAGTGCATTATGTTCAGATAGTAGAGGTAAGAACCAAATTCTACAAAAAGTTTGGCCAAATTAGGAGTTAGTGTTAGTTCTTTTGTCCTAGAGAAAGTCCCCCAGCCTTCCACATAGCTGTTGACATATTTAGCATTGGAAAGGCAGGAAGTATTTCTGAGGGTTTCATCTTTTTCAGGGCTCAAAGCTAAATATCATCAGCTCAGTGGTCCACCTAGACTAGTACCAAGTCTGACAGAGTGCCAAGGAGTACACTTTGACAGAAGTGGGTGTCATCATAGGAAACATATAGCGACAGTTCTCCTGTTAAGTTCATTCAGTTTCATTTCAACTACTTCAGTGCAGGCTGTATGCAGAGAAGTTTTTTGGGAAAAAAACCCCAATATTAAGAAATTGGTAATGACTAATATGGTGCTTAGAATGTGCTCTTTCTAAAGTGTTTTTTTCCTCGATTGGAAGGTATAAAAATAAGATAAATACTGCTTGACAATACAATTTCACTAATGTTTTTCTTAGTCACTATTTACAAAAGTTTATCTAATTATTACAGCAAAGCATGGTAATAGGTTCTCAGAGACTGTCTGCTGAGATACCTTGAATGTATTAGAATTCTGAGCAGTGGGACAGTGAAATTCATTACTGTCCACTCACTGTAGTAAGTGTGTTTTATTCTGGTTATAGATGGTTGGTAAGAACTTAAAGGAAAAAATTAATTATTCAGCCTCTGAGTACACTTCTACCCGACCAATTCTGAATAACACAGTGGAAAAAATACACTGTGAGTAAACAAACAGGTTGATTGGAACAGGATGAAACTTGTACTAGTGAACAAAATGTTTTTTTCACAATATGCATATCATAAAAATCTGTGTATGTATAAACCTGATACATGTATTATATGTATATATAAGAGCATTCTGATGCAATAAAGAGGCTGTGCAAAACACCTGTAGCTTTTGAAAAGCATATAAAATTATTCTGAGTCATTTTCCTAGTACTATATCTACAGCATCTAAAACCACTACCACCTCCTCATAGCCATCCCTTAATCACTCTTAGGTTTCACAAATTCTGATCCTTCTCACATGCATGTCTGTAGTGTAATTCAAGGACAAATCAATGTAGTCTGTGATGTTCCATGAAAAAGTGTTTCTTGTAGTCAAGCAATAGTATCAACCCAAAGAGGGAGTTTCAGAAATGTGTTGCTTCTAAAGCCAATGAAAGGCAGAAGACAGCTATCACCACTCTTTACGCAGATAGAATGCATAGCTCAATACACTGTCCACAAAAGAGATATTGGTGCTAATAAAAGTTTTTCTCAATTAAGGAGTGCATAATTTTACCCATAGAGAGTGGAAGTGGTTAAATGGAGGAATGTGCTAAGAAAAGAGTAGTTAAATAACTACTGCGGTTAAATAATTAGCATGCTATCCCTCATTAGAAACAGTCATTTGGTGGTGGTGGGGTGGTTTGTCAGTTGAAAATGATGAGGATTATGGTGCTGTGATTTAAGAAGTCCTATTCTGACTCACTGGTGTGTTAAATGTAAATATATCTGTGGTGTTGAGCACAAGCCAAAATCACTGTTGTGAACAAAGTCTTTGGTAGATTGGATCTATCTCTGAAGAGAGGTACATCCTTTCTTTCTAAGAACTCTGGGTTTAAATACAGCTATTCTTCACATCCAGACATGGATCCAAATTTCTTGTTGTGGCCATCTGGCTAATATTAACATACTGCATTAAAACTCTGTTCTTGCTAGCTTCTCAGGCTTGCATCAACCTTTTGAAAGAGTTTTATCTTTTGTGATTAGAGATTCCCACATTCATTTTATTTCATCCTAAGAAGTGGGCTAGCACAGCATATGCAAGGAAGTGTAGCTTTTTTGTTAGAGGGTTTGTTTTTGTTTTTTTTAAAATTTATTTTTATTTTCTTGTAGGTGGTGGTTTTTATGGGGGTTTGTGGGTTTTGTTTGTTTGTTTGTTTTGTTTTGTTTTGTTTTTTTCTGAAAAAAAGAAATAAAATATAAGCTGGTGACAAGCAGTGAACTGAGTTCATGTTTCCACTGCTGGGATCCAGGGAGTGATGACAAGTAAAAACACCCTCACCAGGTGAGGAGCACAGGCAAATTTATAGTCCATGGTTACTGGTCACTGTTTATCCCAGGATGTTATGGCTCAAGGGCCTGAGCTCTTTGGACAGAACTACCACTCAGATTGGCCAGACACTTTTGACTTTACTGTTACTGAATTCCCTGATGCAAATGAAGAGGCAGGCAAGCTTGTGCAGCCATGACTTGAGTCAGCACTTCTAAACTGAAGGCTTTAGAAACCTTGAAGTCTTTGAGGCTATAACCTTATATATAGTAAACAAGGCTGGGGCATGTGCTTGGGCATTTTTCAGCAATCATCCACGGTTCAATTGTGAATAAGATGCCTGCCATGGTTTTAATCCATGACCACTGCAGTTTTTCAGTCAGTATCTGGGCAAGGTTCAGGGATAGCATTAGGCAAGGGAACAGGGAATGTGCTGGACATTGTGGAGGATGGCAAATTATTAGAGTGGGAAACAAGGAAAGAGTCTGGTTGTGTAACACACACCATGCTGTGCCAATCGATTTAAGATCCAGAGAATGGGCCCAATATGTTTGATTTAATAATGTATCATAGCCTCAAGGTATCCTGTCATATCCAGATTTCACAGAGGTTGCCTGTCATGTTTTGCAGGTTTCTAGGATTTGCAGTTCTGGTCTGGGCTTGCCAAACAGGCTGCCACAGATTTAGGACAGAAAATGTCAGTATCTTGGACTAGAGCTGAAAGCATTCCACATAACAGGGTTCTCCCAGGGCCACAGGAATTCGACATTTCGAACATATTCTTGTTATCTGTATGAAGTATGACATAGCTGATGCTCTATAAAATGGTATTTTGCTGATTTTCCTTGATTTAAATCACAGTTTATGAAGGTTTTTTTTTTTTTTTTAATTGCTAAGCATGAAGTTCACAGTTTTGTATTCATATGTAGGAGGTCAGTTGCTGTTTTCCTGATTTAAATCACAGTTTATGAAGGTTTTTTTTTTTTTTTTAATTGCTAAGCATGAAGTTCACAGTTTTGTATTCATATGTAGGAGGTCAGTTTTGTATGGGATGAACATAAGATTTCTTATTTTCATGGTCCTCATGAACTAGCTCTTGTGAAGACTTTCACATCTGCCACATAAGGGATTTATCTAGGGATGTGACTGAAACTATAACACTTAGCAAAGATTGGATACAGGTTTTGCTGTCCTTCTGCCTGCCTTTCTCATTTTCAAAAAACAAAAGCAAACAAAAATAAGCCACTGGAATATTCAATTTTTTTTTTTCAGGAAAATAGACTCAAAGTTTGTATCCCTATAGCAGTTTTAGTATGCAAATGCTCATTTTTTAACAAAAAAGAGAGAAACTATCTGATCATATTTTCATTAATCTCTTCAAGGTCTGAATTTTGGACAGTACAGTGAAGCTTTTCAATGTAATGTTTTAAGACTCTGCAATCTCTAACTTGTCTTAGTCACTCTTGGTAGCTTTAGCGTTGACAAGACAGTGGTAATCACTATGTTGTTTCAATCCATGGTTACCTTTTTCCCAAGGTCTTTTTGGCTTTGTTAGGATCATAGGCACATCGAGAGATTGCATTTCAAGCCCATATAAGGCAACTTATTCATCTGACAGGACTTTGAGCTAAGATTGTTTGTCTAGCATGTATTCCCTGTAATATTTGTTCATCCTCAAAGGAAGACTGCCAGAGTGCACTCTTAGTAATGGAGTTAGGTAACACACCAGGAATGTGTAAAAACATATCCTGAGGCTCAGAAGCATTCTTTTGTACAGTATATTTAGTAAGACTCTGAGCAACCTAAATAACATTAGAGCTGTTTTCCCCTGAAAGTAAAGGTTCTTACTCCATCACGTGCACAGACTCAAGAGCCCTGCATATGAACTCTGGTAAGACTGGGTGCAATAATCGTGCAGTACTCAAAATATAAAGTGTGTGATAGATTTCACAGGTATGTTCTTCACTGCCCCCATGTTTGAATTTATCTAAAGGTTTTTTCTTCATGGCAGAAAGTTTTCAGTCATCTACTGGACTTTGCAAAGCAGGTACTGCAACCTATTCCTTGGGTCATTGTATCCTCTCTTAGTGTAAATCAACTTTGTGTCATTTACACTTACAGAAGTTCATCTGTTAATAGCACCAGTTTAAATTTGCTCCAGCTTATTTTCAGTAGTGTAAATTCAGCAGTAAACCTGTTTCAATAGTTCTGACATTGTTAGCATGCAGACAGCATATAGAACTGGAAACAGCAGTTGATGTAGAAAAGTATTCTGATAAGGTCAGGCTAAACTATAATTCTTCCTATTTCTGAAAGTTTCCTTTGGTGGAGGATTAAGGCTTCCAAGTTGTCAGTACATCATTGGGCTATAAGTAGAAAACAAAATTTAAAGCACACAGGCTTGTGTCTTTTGATCATGCCACCATTATACAAGCTTTCAGAGATTTATAGAAAAAAAATAGCTCAGATGATTGGAATGTTTTCATAGATGGCTACGTACTATTTAAGAAAGACAGGTCATCAAAGCAGGGTTGTTCAGTGGCTCTTCATGTGAAAGAGCACCTGGAATGTATAGGGCTCTACCTAGGAGAGAAGGAAGAAAGTGGTGAGAGCTTAGGGATGAGAATTAATGGGCAGGACAACATGAGTGACACTGTTGTAGGTGTTTAATACAGGCCAACTGATAAGGATGATGAGGTTGATTAGCTCTTTTACAGGAAGCTGAAAGTAGCCTCATGATCACAGGTCCTGGTTCTCATGGGGGGACTTAATCCACCCTGATATTTGCTGGAAAGGCAACACAGCCAGGCATGCATGATCCAGAAGGTTCCTGTAAGGCAGGTGAATTTTGGATGCAGATCTTTGAGGAACTTACAAGGGGAGGTAGGCTGACACTCCAGAGGGCTGTGTTGCCATCCAGCACGACCTGGACAGGCTGTAGAGTTGAGCAGAGAGGAACCTAATGAGGTTCAACAAGAGGAAGTATAGGGTCCTGTGCCTAGGGAGGAGTAACATCATGCACCAATATAGCTTATGGGTGGACCTGCTGTAAAGCAGTCCTGAGGAGAAGGATCTGGGAGTTCTGGTAGATAGCAAATTATTCATGACCCACCAATGTGCCCTTGGTGCCAAGAAGGCCAATGTAGTCCTGGGGTGCATAAGGAAGAGTGCAGCCAGCAGGTAGAGAGAAATAATTATCCCCTTCTACTTTGCCCTGGTGAGGCCACATCTGGAATACCGCATCCAGCTCTGGGCTTCCCAGTTCAAGAGAGACAGGAAACTACTAGAGAAAATCCAGGGGAGGGCAACAAAGATGACTGGAGGATTGGAACATCTCTCTTATGAGGAAAGGCTCAGAGAGCTGGGACTCTAGCCGGGAGAAAAGAAAGCTGAGGGGACACCTTATTAGTTCTTACAAATATCTAAATGGTGGGTGCAAGGAGGATGGAGCCAGACTCTTTTCAGTAGTTCCCAGGGATAGGACAAGGTGTAGCAGGCACAAGTGGGAACATAGGGATTTCCATTTAAATATGAGGAAAAACTTCTTTACAGTGAGGGTGACAGAGCAATGGAACAGGCTGCCCAGGGAGGTTGTGTGCAATACTATCACACAGGTGCAATACTAACACATCAGACCAGGTACAAGTCAAACTTCTGTGCTTTTCAGAAAATGGGGCAAAACGGGCAAGTGTTCCACAGTTCAGAATACCCTAGAAAACTCTATTAGGCCTTATAGAAATTTACCTTGTGATAATTACTAGAGTTAAAGAATTGGTAATTCTAAAAAAAGCTGGAAAATTAGTTAATTTTAGAAAAAAAAATATGGTACAGTTTTATCTCTAAAAATAAGATGAAAATGTACACTGAATTTCACATAATCTGTGAAGTTAAAGTTAGGAGAACAAATTTGGAGTATTAAACGGTTTTCTTAAAAAAAAACCCAACAAACTCCTTTGAAAAAAATATTAACTATAAACTATGCTTACAGGAACTTAAACTCAGTAGCAGATGCTGATATGATAGACTCTAATTTTGGCTGCTCTGCTCAACACAAGGACAAATTACTATGGTACTCTACATCTTTGATTCCTATTCTTTGGTGTTGATTAGGTTTAAGCTCACTGGGCCTCAGTACTCAGGCATTTTATAACAATTCATAGCTTCCTACTCACTCTTTTAATAAGTTTTATTCCATATTTTTTTTAGATGAAATTTGCTTTTAGAAAACAGTTGTAATAAAGACTGATGGCATCTTTACCTAATGGAGCTATTTTGTGAATCTGTATCAAGCTTTTCTCATTCTGCCAAGAGCAGAGCATCTGTGATTATTGCACTGTAGTTTAAAGTACTCCATTTGAGACAGAGATACAGGTTCTGCTTTTGGCTGCCTGAGTGAGTCTCTCTTTCTTTTCACCAGAAGTCACATGTCTGCAGCAAAAAACAGTATTTGACCCGAAAACACTGAGGACTATCATCAGGGCCAAAATAAGGAATGACTTGGAGAGTTTCTGTGCAGAAATTAGTTCTCTTTTTCAAGAAATATTAAGATTTAAGCTGCTACTATAATTAATATTTTCACCCAGTAGCAGCACTTACAATTCTATAACATTTTTTATAAGTACATTCTAATCTACTCTTTTTATAGGCATGTGCAGTGGAAACTCACAGAGCACTCAGGAAGGCAGGCTGTAACTCTCTGGGCTAGAATTTGTCTATGGCAGTAGAAGTGAAGGCATTTCTTGTAAAATGTGCTAGGAAATCTTCACTGCAGATAGAAAGCTTCAAGTTCTTGCATCACATCTCATCTAGCAGAATATTAGACTGTCCTAGATATCTGTATTATCCTAGACCGTGATTCAAAAGCGGTTCAATGTGAAGGCTCCCCATAAAGATCATCAGATGACCTGATGAAATGTTTGGTGTTATAATCTATTTTAGCTCCTCTTCTTAGTGCTGTCAGGTTGATGTACTGATGTTACTGTTTAAAACAAATATTAACAGTTAAATTAATCTCAATGAGTGTATTCTATGTAATTCTTTTTTTGCTGTATTAATGATACATTGTGAAACCAAAATATATTTGAGTTAAAAAGAAGCAAGCAAACCTGAATTCCTCCCAGAACAATTAAAATACATTATGTATACATTATTAAAGTCTCTATAAAACTTTAAAGGATATCTTTTCACATAAATCCTTTCCATGAGTTCTTATTTCATTCAAGTAGAAAGACCTTCCTCAAATAGGGTTGGGTACCAAACAAAAATTGCAAGGAAGATAAAAGGTTAAAAATGCAAATTTTAGAAAGCAATTACCTTATTGTAAGCATTGTTTAGCTTAAAGAGATCAGTAACCACACTAAGACTTCCAACCATTTAGTAAGGAATCTCCAATTCTTTCCTCTGTGGTCTAGGAGATGGTATTGGATTGGGGCTTTCTCCTCTCTATTTGTAGCCCTTTTCATGAAAAATCATGTCATTGCTTATGGCAGTACATGGCAGCAATCATGGCTTTATGTCACAGAAGCCCTGGATTAACAAGAGAACTTGTCCCAGCTTTTTTTGCTTTGCTGTGCTTCTCCTTTTTTGTTTTGTTTTGTTTTGTTTTTTTTTCCCCTTCCCCAGAATCTTTGTGCTAAATGAGTTGAAGTAGATTTGGTTTGTACTTCTCAGAGTGGATTCAATGTGACATGTTATGGGAAGCCCTGGCAGAAATATGTGGTAAGTAGGTCACAACAGCTATGTTCATTAGCATATCGGTGATTTACAACCACAGTATCAGTTATAATATGACAGATGGATAACATGAAATACTGTGCATTTTTGGGGGAGAAGGATTTTTTTTCCAGCATGAGACCAAGCTCAGTAACCATGCTGTACTAGCAATATATTTATTTTTCTTAAAACTGTAACCCCCTCATGAAATGTTTTTAGCCCTCAGCTTAGCCTGAGGCCAAATCCAAGGAAAGTAGCCTAAAGCTCATGATGAATGTTTACTGACTTTTGTGGTCAGTGTTTCTCAGGAGTAAATTGTAAAGAGCATATGAGCTGCACTTTATATTTTCAGCTTCAGGCTGTGGAAAGGAGTTGGAGAAAAAGGTATGCCATTTAAATTTACCCCTAAATTATGTTCACAAAATATGTTTCGCCTTTTCACAGTTGTGCATACTGAAATTACTAAATATTGCATTCCCTACTAGGAAGTCAAATACATCTACCTCATGTGGTTTAAATAAAAAAAAAAAAAGAAGTAGGTACATTTAGCAAGCAAGACAGATAATTCAACATGAAAATCCAGGGGCTGAGAAATGATCTTGGGAGCTTCTGGGTGAACCCTGAGATTTGGAATAAGGAAAGTCTGCAGCAATCCCTGCCCTTGATTACCAGCAGGATGTGCATTGCTTTTTTCCTACTGTCTTTATGCATGTTTCAGCAGCCTGCCACATGCAATATGCCAAAGCGCAAACAAAAACCTGTCTGTGTAACACACGCAAACGTGTGCACACACACATACACAGTTCATTTCAGAAGACTCCATGTAACCCTAATAAAAACTGCTTTCTGAAGTAGAGAATTTATAGAGATACACTTCCACAAGCTCTTTGCTGAATGCAGAAATTTTACAAAATAGATTTACAAGTTTTTCTGCTATGACTGCCACGTTTATGATCTATTTCCATAGTTCAAGAATTTTTTGTACTAATTGCAGAGTCACATATTTTCACACATATCCAAAAAAAGTATAATTGGACATAGTAACCAGTATTAATAATCTTTTTGCACATAGCACCAATATGTATGTGGTACTTACCTGTACAACGCTTTGGGAGAAACTGGATAGCACATCAATATTGGAGATGAACTTTGAGGTTGACTGATGACACCCAGTCTTACACCAGACATCTACCAGTGAAAACTCTCTGCATTTTAGATGACTAATTTTTATTGCAAAGTCAACAATGATAAGATTTCCAGTATATTTTTTGAATACTTTAAAAATAGTTATATCAAAAGGTGCAATTTTTTATTTTGAAAAGCAGAGGCAAAGCAAAACATGGAAAGCAAGAACCGATCTGAAAGCCATAATCTGAAAACAAATAAATGATGCATTTCTGCCTTTGGATCAGGTAAAATCAGAAATCACTTTCAATCAGATCTTCAGAGCTGAACAGCACACTGGTCTGTACAACTGAGAAATAAACACATTGACATTGATTAGAACTGGCTATTGGACTTATGTCTTTTCTAAGTACACAAAACAAAGAAAAATAGGTGCATCCACTACTTTTAAATAATTATTTCAACCCTGGAAACTATCTCATGCAAATTCAAGGAAACAGTAAACTTTATCAGACATTCAACTGTAATGTTGTTTGCTCTCTTTAGAAAAACCATACATTTCCAGACAATTAATGTTTTGTTTTTGTTTATGTATAACAAAGCCCTTTTCCAATTTTCTGCATGAGCTTAGGGTTAAAACTGATCTCCTTCCACTTAGATAGTGTCCTGTAGAGTTTTCTAGGAAAGCAGATGAAAAAAATAATAATTTAATGGGATTAAAGCAATCTCTAATAAGAATAAATTACAGACCAGTTATAGTAAAGGTGTTCAGATTAAAAAAAAAAAAAAAAAGTCATTGATATAGGGTTTTATATTTTCAACAGGCCAACTACATGAGACATATATGCATATATAATTAGGTGAAATGATAATTTTACATCTTATAATTAACTACTTTTAACTAGCTAATTATGAAGACAAAAGATAACTCTGTATGCTATTGTGCTGGTCATGTATAATAGGAAAGGACATATAAACATCCATAATTCTGCTTTGCCAAAGAAGTTGAATTAAAAAGTGGTCAAAGGAAGCTTTTGAAATGGTAGAGTCAATATTTTCCTGGTCAAACTAACAAGAGGAAGCAAGCTGTCATCTGAGGGATTATAGTAGAACAGATAAAAATGGTGAACTGTACAACTGTAGATGATCTCTGCATGCTTTCATGATAATAAAATGTTTAAGGCCAAGTTTCCCCTTCTGAGCTTGCTTCAGTCACTTCAAAGTACAGATACATATGTTTTTACATAAAGGCATGAATGTATATATAGGCATATATATAGGCATATATATGTAGGCATAAATATATATATATGTACATATATAAAAAACAAAATATAATTTTATGTGTATTCAGTTAATGTTGAATACTGATGAGTTCTCCATTTTTTATTCACTTTTAATTTTTTTCCATTTATTCTTTGTTGGCAATATGAAATCCTGAAAATAGTTTATTTTTTAACCTCTAGACTCACTCTATTGCACATTTACAGATATCAGGGTGTAATTTTTTTGCTGCCTTAATTATTTGTGTACATGTTTATAAGACACCCCTGAAGAGTCCAGAGCAATCCTGATAAAGTGTAAGTATTGGGATAGCAAGCAAATGCAACATCAATACGTATAGTGCCTCATTTAGCTATGACTGACAGGTGGAAAATGCTACTGAATCAGGAATGACAGGTATAATAGTGGCAAGCACAAGAGATTCACAAACCAGATTTTCCTGGGAGCATCATCTGCAGTGGTTGTTCCTATATGCCTAATATGGGAACATCTAATTACAATTTTCATGTGTAAAAATGAAGGGATATATTGATAGAATAAAATAGAAATCCCCAAAGAACAGAGCCCAGATGTTCGTCATAGTGATTTTAGCCTTAGGAAACTTTGGGAAACAGAAGTGGCTAGAGGCTCAGGCTAAATTTTCTATGTGGTATGCAAGGAATTATACACATAATTCCAGCTGTTTTTAATGGGACATGTCTAATTCCTTATGTACCAAGTTGAAAAATTACCAACAGACTTTTAAAGGATTTACTTTCATATAACCTTACTTTAAAACCAGAAACTTCTGGTAGAAACACTCAATGAATAAGAAGGAATCTAGGCAGAGCAGATCTTTTCTTCATGCTTCTAGGACAGAAAAAAAAAAATAATAAAAAAATCTACAGAAAGAAATGTGGTGCTACTTCTGTAGTGATGGTGGCATTCCTTTGTCCTGGCTTAGGGCACTGTTTGAATAAGTGGGATTCTAACCAATCTGAGATTTTTGACCAGAGAGAGATCACTATGGGCCTAGTGATTACATCTTTATTGATTTGATTTGATTTAGCATTTAAAAAGACCTCTTAGGTCATTATGCCCAGTTTCATTTGCTAGCACAGGCAAATATGTAATATAAAATTACTGTTAATCAGGTAATAAAAAAATCTGTGATAGTCTATCTTTTAATATGCAGGGATTTTATTTAACCCTCTTGTGATATAAAAATAAAGAATAAAAATAAAGAATGAGATTTATACTTTGATTTTGAGAAGAAAGAGTTTCACAAAACTGCTTCCAGTGAATGGAAGGAAGGTTCATACACACTGATTTACTCTCTTGGAAAGGCACTAATGAGAAATAGAAGAGAAACTCAGAGTCACAACTGTACCACCTATTTTTCTCTTTCTATTATTCTTGTCATGTGCAAAAGTGCTTTTCCTGATTCTTCTGCTTCTGTCGCCATTAATTTAAATTTTGAAAAACAGTTTTGCTGAAAAGTTAAGGGCCATAAATTGGTTCTTTACGACTCTTCTAGTCCATTTGGCTATGGAGTGAAACAAAATTCAGCCTGAAAAGGAAAAGCAGTTGAGAGTGACAGTGAATTTCATAAAGGGCATGCAAGAGGCTGCAAGGGAGAGCCTGAATCATCCCCCATCTCTGCTTCTGAGTTATTAGGCCACATCTCACTCAGAAGATTAAACATTTTATCTCACAGGTCATTCCATTTTATTGTAGTGTTGCCTTTAGCAATCCTATAGTTAAGGTTCTGTCAGTGTTTCTATTATAGACCCCTATTTTCTGGAATTTATAACTTAGGGCTAGAAATTCCCTTTGGGTAAACTTGGCAACAACACAGTAGGTCTTTTCAAGCAGAGAGTTTCTCCCCCATCCACTGTCTACTTTTCAGCCTATATTTGAAGTAGATGTGAATGCCACAAACATCTACTTATGATTATAACTAGATTTCTTCTACCTAAATCTAAGAAATTTCAAAAGGTATTTAGTTCTTAATGCAAAAATGCATACCAAGGAGATTTTAGAATCAATGAGGTACTGGAAATGCAAAATGGATCGTCTGTGTGTATGTGTGCATGTTTGCATCTGAACGTGCACACAGACTTCTGCATTTTTCCACAACATTTCATCAGGTACCATGTTGAAATGAAGACTGAACAGCTAATGAACTCTTAGTGACATTAACAGCACACAATTGCATACACATATGTCATTCAATAGCTATACAAGTTTGTTCAGCTACACTGAGTGATCCACTCATGAATTTAAAATTCAGATTCTTAGTTCCAAACAATTAAAAATATCTCAATAAAAAACAGAACCAAAACAAAACAGATGTTGTTGCTTAAGTTCATTTGCAATAAATTCCTCTCAAGATCCAGCCCAAAACAATGTGTCCAAAATGAAACAGAAATAAGAAGGATGAAATTTGTGTACATATTTTAACTGGTTTACCTACCTGTTTATGCTAAGACTTGTTTTATATGTTAAAATGTTTAATAAAAGGTCATCTGATGAAAAATGAAATTAACAATATGGCAGGGCAGCCAAGGCATCCTTATTTAGCAAAGCACTCAAACACATTCCAAGATTTCTGAAATGAGACCCACTCATAAAACTTGTAAGGAAAGATGCCTGCAAGAAATGGGGATTGAGAGAAGAGTAATGAAAAGACCTTAACTCAGGAAATAGATTGGGCAGGAGGG
>NW_009952265.1:5337447-5369119 GCF_000747805.2 Chaetura pelagica
GGGAAAGAGAATAAGTCAAGGATGATATAAGAGAGAAAGGGAAAAAAACATATGGTAAGCAGAGAGAAGGTAACTTGTGTGGGAAGTGGAAAGGGAGGTAGTGGTGGAAGAAGACAAAAATGGTAAACCAGCTTCTCACAACTACTTCTATTGAGAGCTTTAGCAATCAATTTTAAATTTTAAACGTATATACTCTTCAAAATAAAAATACAGGCAGAAATGGAGAAAAAGTTTAACAAGAGGGTAAAGGAGGCTAAGTAGTTACAGGAAATAGAGCCCTTCTATTTTTAGCTTAGTGGCTTGAAGCCAGCATAGATCAGTAGTGACTGAAAATTATTTCCATCTGTTCTGGTTCTTTAATGAAATCTTCTGATGATGCTGGTTCCCTCACTACTGCACAGCTCACCATTCCATGATTGCTTCCTCTAGAGCCCATACTAAGCGGCAGTTTTGCAATTTCAAAAGAGAAGGGGGCTCTGGAAAATGCAGAACTTGCTAGCCTGGTGTTGTCAGAGCAGAACTGAAGTAGATGGTTTTGAGAGTATAAAAAAGGTCTATTGCTGTTGCTCCCACTTAACTTGCAGTAAAACTCTTATTTCATCTCTTATGATATTTAAAGCTATTATGGAATAAAAGCAAGATGGTGTGGTAGTCTACAGAGAAAAGTCCTGCTTTGCTAAACCAAATACATTTTTCACAAATTTTACTTCTGTATGTTCATTCATCTAAGTGCTTAACTTCTCAAAGGGCTACCATGGCAGAGCACATTGCTGGACATGATAAGCACTCTGCAATGTGACCTGTAAAGTGCTTCTTTTACTTCTTCTATGAGCAATAAAAGACAGAATAGAATCCCGTGTGGAAACTAACCACAGGAAATTAACTGTAGCCATCATGTTATTTTTAAATGTCAAACCATACGGTTGCTACCTGGCGATCCCAGATTTGGATGACCTTAGCCAAGATAACAACATACTGACTACATCAGTCTGTAAAACAACTGTACAAGTAATAGTGAGATGGGGACATAGAAGCTATTTCTCTCAATGCACATTATAGAGGGGATATGTAATTTTTTAAACAAAAAGTAAAAATGCAGATGGGTGTGTGCACCTTATGTCCTGATCTCAGATTGCATATATTTCTCTTACATTTGCTTCATTTAACAAAATCTGTGTAAGAGCACTGCAGACTCTGTGTAAAATGATCCTTTTTCTGTCTCCAGATCACTTTCAGGATGCTGTTATGGTTTCTGTTACATGAAAAACAAACAAACAAACAAAACCCTGAAGAATAAAGAAGATGAAAATTGTGCAATCATCTTACATAACAAGGTACATTTATTTAGTCATTTTTATACTGACATTATGTCCGGAAGAAGAAACTGTAATCTACTTTCTCTTCCTACTACTTGAAACTTGTGGAAACTGAAAAGTCGTTATTCTCCTTCAAAGCATTTAATTAGAAGACAAATTACTTTCTCCCTCTTGAAGATGCCAAAAGAACTCTAACACAATGTAATTAAATCTCTGTTTTAAAGTACTTTTCTCAGCAAACATAGGTTTCTAAGTTGAAGACTGCATAATAGATGTTATTAACTATACATATAAATAGAAAATGTGTCTTCTAAAACATTATATTTGCTGAATGAGTTTGCCTTTTTCCAAAGTCATCTCCTCATTAATGACTCATGACTTTCTTTTCTATTATTTAAAAATAATGTAATTATGGACTATTCTGGAATAATTTGATGTATCTTATGTTCATATCCAAACCTATTAATTAAATGAAGAATAAGTATTTATAATGTGCTGTATGCTTCTATTATTCAAGCTAATCCTTTTAATCCTATTGAAATTGGAAGATAGAAGTTAATCCCAATAACATCCCTCTACAAACAAATATTAATAAACCTGTTTCAGTCTTTGTTCTCCCTTGTCACCTGTCCTGGAAATGATGAGTGAGTCATCTAATTTACCCTACATAGTAAACAATGACAATGAAAAGTAAAGCAAGCAAAATTGCTGCTTTGTATCTAATGTCACAATAGTGGCAACAAAATGTGGAGGTAAAAGCACCGTAGAGCATTCTCCTGTATGATGGCTATTTAAAAACGAAGCCCTGCTTAGTGATACTTCTGAACTCCTGAAGCTTTCTGATGCTACAAACCAGCACTGGACTTATGTCGAGAGAATATAAACTGGACAGAGGTCTTAATATGACATGTATTATGGGCAACATTTCAATGTTAAATGATAGCTGAGAGGACTCCGGTGTCTGGTAATGTCTGTAATTTGACCTGGCTTTTGAAAACCAGCAATAACATAAGGAAGCCATGTTGAATATGCACTTTTGTATTTGTACCATTGGATTATGATCTGCACATATGGCCAGTCACCAGAAACCGGAAAAGAAGCAGTTGTTTTTTCCCTGCTGAGAGCAGTGGTTTTGAACATAATTCACACGGCTTTCAAGCTGGCTTTTCTCCCTTTTGCCCCAAAATACAAGTGCAACCTGAGCTTCTGCAATTCCTTCAGGCAAAAGAAAAGCATGCTGTGTCTACATAAACTTAAGGGTCAGTTTTTGTCCAAGGACACTTGTATCTAAAATAAAGCAGCCTGCCAGGACAAGTCTTTGTTTTGTTAGGCAAAGTTATATTTAATTGCAGTTGGAAAATTCAAAGGACTTGAAATTTATGGATTGCAACACACAAGATACTTTTCTTTTGGAAGCCTAGACTGATACTTAGGTTGATTTTTTGTTTTACTCTTTTAACATAAAATGCTTAAAAGTAAATAGTGATTTCCCTAGAAGTAGAGACTTTTAAAGAATAACAGTAACATAATTGTATCAAAATATAGTTTTGAATTTAGAGATAGACTAGAAAGTTATTTGTTTGTGTTCTATGGATTCTGCATTTACTAAAGAATACTTGCATAAAGTCCAAAAAGCATAAAACTATGAGTTGTTGATCTGCCAAGTGAACAACAGATCCATTTGAGGAGGACCAAAGTATTGAAAATTATAAATTCTCTTTTGGATGAAGTATAAGGCCTGTAAGAGAATAAAATTTTTGAAAATGAAGGTACTGGAACAAGCCGAATAATTAAAGGATAAAAAAAAAACAACAGAATGAGAATAGGATACTGTACATGAAGGAATTCCAAAGTAATTGAAGATTGAGTGGCTGAACTACTAACATAAACATACAGTCTTTGATTTATACTGGTCATTATGCCAAAGGAGTAGATGGTAGCAGAGGTTATGCTTTTTTTCTGTCCGGTAACTGAAGAAAGAATCATCCAGGGTAATACAGATCATCACCTATTCCAGTACTAAGAACATTAATAATACCAAGAACAAAATAATAACACTAGATTTTAGAGTACAAAGAACACCTGTTAAACTATGGACCAACAGGCAGACTTCCATGACAAATGACTGTTTCTCAAAAGAAAATGAGATGAAAAGGATTTTATTCAGAGTTTTCAATTTCTTATGCTGAAATATCACAGGATGAACAAATCAGAAGAGTATGAAGGTGGAGAAATAGAGTTATTATACATGAAAATGGTATTAAGAGTACTCATAAGCACTTGAAATATGATCAAATGTTAAAATACTCAGGACTGATGAAAAGGGGAAAGGACTGGTTAGTTAAGGAGGAAATTTTTCATTTGACACAATATTTAGATGGTAGAAAGCAAAGAAAAATGTGGAATACACTAGAAAAGAGATTAAAAAGATAAGATGATAGGTGAAGTTCAGTGCTGTAATGTAAAGGTAAAGCATAGTGATAAATGTAAAAAGCGCTGCATCTAGTTTCTGAAATAGCAATGAATGCTCTGTGCAATCTTTGTGAATAGTTAATTGGAAAGATTCTATATGCAGTGAAATATTAAAAAACAAGCAATGTGTGAAGCAGTATTTTTAACAATGGAAATAATGGAAATAATGGAATAATGGAATGGAATTAATTGAAATAATTCATTATATTAATCTGTGCCACAGCTTCATGTTGAATACCTGTATCGAGATACCATTCCTCTTAAAAGCTAAAAAAGAAGGAAAC
The DNA here is from genome assembly GCF_000747805.2 of Chaetura pelagica. Taxonomy (NCBI): domain Eukaryota; kingdom Metazoa; phylum Chordata; class Aves; order Apodiformes; family Apodidae; genus Chaetura; species Chaetura pelagica. The sequence continues at coordinate 5,341,520 of NW_009952265.1, forward strand.
ATTTTGGAACTAGTTGTTAAATTACTACAAAATTCTATAAAAACAAAAATGTACAGAAATTGGGAAGATGGAGAACATATACCAGATGTTACTTAACACTACTACAAAGTGGATTTCAAAAAATAACCTTAAAATTCTGTGAGGTTTTGTGTCCTAAATTTATATGTTTAATAATTTTTGTACAAGTGTTTTTTTTCTAAACAGTGAAATACTAAGCTCTGTGAGACTCATTTTCACAAGCAACAATCAAATTTTATAATTCCATGGAATTCATAACTTATATACACAAAAGATAATGTAGAAGTGGAAAGGATTCAGAATGAGTTCACAGAATGTGTAATGACAGATTTTGAGAAAGATGTGCCCATGGATAGATTATTCTATAAAAGTTATTTTGCAGAATTAATAGAACATTGTGACTACTGCAGAAACAGAACACCAGAGCAGAAGTACAGTTTTTGTGATTAATACTTTGTCTTCCTACTGTGGGCTCCTGGGCTTGAGCCATGCCTTCTGGGAATAATTCTGTAGCATTAGAAGATATGCACTAAATATGCAGGTAGCTTGACAGCATAGCAGACAACTTGTGAGACAATGAAGCATAATGAAAGTGGAGGCCAGCTACCAGGTTCTCAGGTACTGTGCTTGAGCAGGCCACTTGAGCACCATGCTGGACAGCTAGAAAATAGATACTTCACATCTGCTTCCATTTGCTACCCACAATTTGTAATCAGTGGTACAAAACTGTCTTACAACACAATTCTACCAATTAAAAGCTTTTGAGATTAGACAGTGATCTCCTGTCATCCAGCACTGAAGTCTGCTTCCAAGTTTCCTCTATACAGATAAACTGGAGACTAGAAGAAACATGACACCTACTGAGGTGCAAATTTTAAAAAGTCTTGATTTTTCACTTTTTACCATGGTATTTAAAGCCAGCCTTTTATACCTTCTGCACTGAGGTACAGAACAGTGAATTGGAACAAGACAATATTTTTGTCTGCTTTAACAGGCAGGTAACTTCCCCATACTTTCCATTCTGATAGGATACCCCTAAGTAAGGAATTATTTTACACAATTTTTTGTTTCTTACAAAAAATGATCATGATTTGTCCTCTTTGTTTCCTTAAACCTTTATTTTCCTTTTTTTTTTTTTCTCCTAGATGTCTTTTTATTTTACAAGATTATTTTATTTTTATTTTCACCACTGCATTATTGTTTATAGTCTTCTGTCATGCTTTCACTTTCCAGATTTTGAAATGGAAATGTATATGCTGCTATGGATCTCAGGAATAAGTTTATGCAAATCTCAGTATCAAAATTTAGAGTCTTTCTTACTATTATTTGTTATGCAGTGCTGCCTGTTGATTGAACAAGATTACAAAAAAGTTAATAAATTGCATTTTGGGACAAGTTTAGAGGAGAATTGCAGTTATTCAGGGATTATTTTTTTAAAGTTGAAATATGAGACCTTTCAGAATATCTTCTATTGCACCACTCTCATTCACACAATCACAAATTTTGAACTGAGACTCTTTGTGTCAGCACTACAGTCTTATCCCATGAAGCCCATGAGTGTGTGTAGGTTTGACACTTTACATAGGATGGGGTTTCATAGTCTTTTAATTAGGTTGTTGGAGGTAGGAGAAAGGAAGTGTTAAAATGAACATACTGATGCCAAGTCTGTGTACTCCTGCCAGTCTCCCTTAGCCTCAGCCTCCAGTCAGTGGTGACAGGTTATTCTAGGAGATTATTTAAAATTTAAGATCCTTTGCTCTTTCTTCTAAGGGAAAAGATCTCTCTTGCTTTATGCTAGAGGTAGGCAGAAGATTGTCCTTTCTAGGTTAGCCTTTGGGCAAGTTAGCCACTTCAACACGGATCACTTCAAAATCAATTATATTAATTTAGAATTTACCTAAATATTTTATACTACAAGGTACACCACAGAATAATCTAACTTTAAAGCAATGCAAGAGTGCTTGTAGTTAAATCAAACAGTGCTCGGTGTAGTCTGCTTTAGTGTTAGCTATGTAGACCAAATTGATTCAAGAGATTAAATAATCCCTGAGGCTGCTGTATTAGAAGAAGGTAAGATTCTCTGCATTTCAGTGCTTCAAGTGTGTTGGGTTGACCCTGGCTGGACATCTTGTGCCCTCCAAAGCCACCCTTTCACTCTCCTCCTCAACCAGACAAGGGAAAGAAAATAAAACAAAAGGCTCATAATTTGAGATAAGAACAGGGAGGAGTCACTCACCAGTTACCATAATGGGCACAACAAACTTGACTTGGGAAAATCAGTTTAATTTATGACCAGTCAAATCAGAGAAGGTAATGAGAAATAAAACCAAATCTTAAAATATCTGCTCCCATCCCTCCCTCTTTCCGGGCTCAACTTCATTGCTGATTTTCTCTACTTCCTGTCTCCCATGCAGGGGACAAGGAATGGCAGCTGCAGTCAGTTTGTCACATAGTGTCTCTGTCACTCCTTCCTCTTCAGTGGCAGGACTCATCACACTTTTCTGCTTTAGCCTGGGATCTTTCCCACAGGATGTAGTCCTACATGTACTTCTCCAATGTGAGTCCTTCACACGCTGCAGTTCTCCACAAACTGCTCCAGCATGTGTGCCTTCTATGCGGTCACATGTTTTGCCAGCAAACCTACTCCAGAGTGGGTTCCTCTTTCCACAGGGCCACAGGTCCTGTCAGGGAACTGCTTTAGTGTGGGCTTCTCATGGAGTCACAGACTACTTGGGCATCCACCTGCTCTGGCATGGGTCATCCAATGGCTGCAGGTGGATATCTGCTCCACCATTAACCTCTTTGTGCTGCCAAGGGACACCCTGCCTCACCATGGTCTTCACCACAGGCTGCAGGGGAATCTGCTCTGGTGCCTGAAGTACAAAATTGCATGGACTCACAGAATCTTTCTGGTTGGAAAAGGCCTTTAAGATCATCAAGTCCAACCATCAAGATAATTTTACCAAGTCCAGTGTTAAACAATGTCCCTAAGCACCACACCTACCTATCTTTTAAGCACCTACAGGGTTGGGGACTCTATCACCTCCCTGGGCAGCCTATTGCAGTGTTCAATAACCCCTCCTTTCAGGTAGTTATAGAGAGTGAAATGGTCTCCCCTGAACCTCCTCTTCTCCAGACTAAACAACACCAGTTCCCTCAGACACTCCTCATAAGACTTGTGCTCTAGGGCCTTCACCAGCTTTGTTGTCACTCTCTGGCCTCTCTGCAGCACTTCAACGTCTTTCTTGCAGTGAGGGGCCCAAAACTTAACACAGTACTCAAGGTGTGGCCTCACCAGTGCCAACTATTTTTTATACAAGCCAGGGTGCTGCTGGCCTTCTTGGCTACCTGAGCACACTGCTGGTTCATATTCAGCCGGCTGTTGACCTACACCCCCAGGTCCTTTTCCACTGGGCAGCTTTCCAGCCACTTTTCACCAAGCCTGTAGCATTGCATGGGGTTGTTATGACCCAAGTGCAGAACCTGGCACTTGGCCTTGTCAAACCTCATACAACTGGCCTCAGTCCATCAATCCAACCTGTCCAGATACCTATACAGAGCCTTTCTAGCCTCAAGCAGATCAACACTCCAGCCTATCTTAGTGTCATCTGGAAATTTACTGAGGATGTACTCAGTCCCCTTTGTCCAGATCATTGATAGATATTAAAGAGAACTGGCCCCAAAACTGAGCCCTGGGGACACCACTTGTGACTGGCCACCAACCATATTTAACTCCATTCACCAAAACTCTTTGGGCCTGGCTATCCAACTAGTTTTATACTGAGCTAAGAGTATACTGGTCTAAGCCATAGGTAGCCAGTTTCTCCAGGAAAATGCTGTGGGGAAAAAAGCACCTTCTCTCCTTCCTTTTTCCCTGACCTTGGTGTCTGCAGAATTGCTTTCCTTACATATTCGCACTCCTCTCTTTGGCTGCAATCATGCAATTTTTTCCCTTTTCTTAAATATGTTATCACAGAGGCACTACTATCGTCACTGATGGACTCAGCCTTCGCCAGTAGCAGGTCTGACTTGGAGCAGCTTCTCAAAGAAACCATCCCTGTAGACCCCCTGCTATCAAAACCTTGCAACATAAACAAAGAACACCAAGAAAAGGCAACTACAGAATCTCTGAAAGAATCTTGTCCTCTTTGTTTCATTACTTAGGTTCTTGTAGCTGTCATCTTAATTAATCATTATAAACAAATGATGCACAACTGAAAAATACAGAAGCTACCAAAGAAATGAAATTGCAGACAGCACACAATGCTTCTGATCAGTCATCTCCTAGTTTTCTGAGTCTGCCAAAAGATGCCAACCCTTAATGTTTACTTGTGCCACAGTGATAAGAAGTATTCTTAATGGTCGTTCCCTTGTGTTTTGTTTTCACTCTCCAGGGTCTCATTGTAAATAAGAGGTTCTGTTTTCATGTGTTTTTATGATGAAGCATTGTAGCTAAATGAATGCCATGGGACACCTCTTAAACAAAGAGGCTACAGAGGAGCAAACCTGTTAAAAGAATATATTTCCTCTTCATATAGAAAAATAAGTCCTGTGTAATGAATGCTTTTACTGAAAGTTTATGCACATTCACAGTGTAGTTTAAAGAAGTGTTGCTTGTTAAGGGAAATGACCTAACAAGATTTCTGTACAGCAAGCACCATTACAACATAGCATACAGTGGGACCTTTAATAATACACACTAATTACAGAATTATATGCTTAAAAAGAATTTATTTTCTGACCACTTTAGAAGACCTTCAAATAAGCTTAAACTCTGTGATTAATAAGGATCTATAGAGTAGTGTGTAAAAGCAGTAGTGTGTACACAGGTGGTCATGCACACGTGTAGAGATGTATAAAATAGAAGTTGCAGCAGTGGAGTTCTCTCTTTAAAATAGTTTTATTATGGCCACACCATGCATTTTATCAACACAAATACTTATACCTTGAAAATAATCAGGGCCAGAGGCATCTTGTGAAACCCAGAACTTCCACTGACAACGTGTGTTTCAGAGAGCTCTTTGGAGCTCCTAAACTCTTCAAGGTTGCAGGAGACACTAAGAGGCCAGGAGCAGCCAGACTGCCTAAAGGAGCCAAGCAGTGGAGGCTGGACTGAGGACTGTCTGCAGCAACATCTGCAGTTCAGTGAGGTGACTCATCATCTTAGTCCATACCTATGAATCTTCCATTGATTCAATGAGCTTCGGATAAGGACCCCAAACTCCTAGCAGTAGTACAACAGGAAATAAATCCCCTCCACCCAACATAGCTATTTCTACAACATTAAGTGCAGATAGACCCAAATGTTTAAAAAGAAATATATGCACTTTCTTTACAAAAGCATAAATCTGTTATATCAGAGTTAGAAGTTTTTAGTCCTTGTTCATAATTACATTATGTTTTAAAATAGTTAATATTGCTTTCTGGTTTTACATTCCATTTGCATCACTGACAATCTGCTATTTTTTGCCTCTCTGATGAATGAAAGTAGCAAACATCCTTGCAATAAAACTAGTTTGGTAATTATCCTCTTCTCATACAGCTCCCAACTGGTTGTCACATTGCAGAAGTTATAATTAAGGAAACCACATTTTATTAAGTATTGCCAGAAGACAAAAGAACATAAAACAGCAGAAAAGAAAAATGGTAACCAAGATATTTACTGCTGAGGAATGTGTGCTGTGTTTTTTACCATTTGCTGTATTTATTGAAAAATCAATGGTAGATCTCCTCCACCGTGACTGTTTCGTGACAAACTCTTATTATAAGCTAGTGTTCCATTGCAGCAGTTCATTTATGTAAATTTTTTTGCCAGAGTGGCAAATATCTATAAGATTTCAGATTAAAAAGCAAAAAAAATATTCACTTAAAAAGACAAGGGACATCTTGGAGAACACAGTTCATTAAAAAGCTGGAAAAAAATGTGTTAGACATTATTTTTAGTATAGAATAAAGCAGTTTTTGGCTGTTTTGCAAGATGCAAACAAAACTCTTATTCACAATCTTGATAGACGTTTTAGAGCATATTTCCACATACATATATATGCTACAAACATGCCATCCATGCACCCAGTATTAAAATTTAGTCATGTCTTTAGTGGAAAAAATTGTTAGAATTGCAATTCTAATGTGGAAATATTTTAAAATATTTTAGTGATTTCTTCTCAACTTTACATTTTTGAGCTTTTTCAAAGAAAGAGTGCTGGAGATAACTCATGTATGTATTTAGTCTGAACTCTCATTGAGTCACTCCACTTTCTTTCTTAGTGAGAAATTGTTACTGTTAGATCAATGTTTACAAAATTAATAAGGAGCAAAATGTAGACATGGAGTTGACTCCATGTCCATGATATTAATGAATTCCACTTGATACACTGAACTGCCTTTAATATTCAGCATCTAGCTGCATTTCTGACTAACACTGAGCTTTCAGACTGGTATCCTCCTGACAGTTTCAAAGTGGTTTTGACCGTGTTCAACTCCTTTCCCTGTAGGGGGTTAATCTCATAAAGATTTCAGCCACACAAGTACTAGTGTCAGGGGTATAATGATCACTTTGAAGTTTGTTTGCTTTCCAGTGCGTTTAAACACTTTAAGTGTTCCAGAAATAGGATTAGATGCCCCAGTGAATTCATTTCATTTACCCCCAGCAGTGGTTTTCCAACACTATATGGTGTTTACATGGTATCAATTTAGTGGCATGCTGATTTCCAAGATTCATCCCCTCCCGTATCAATTTTCTACCTCTTGATCCTACTTGAAAATTGCTGTGATGGGGGACAAACGATACTGACAAAAGGAATATTGGGATTCTGGTATCTTCTTGTTTCATATATATTTCTGGGATTTTCTTCTACGGAATTTTAAGAAATAAAATTTAGGGACAAAAAGGGAGCTGTTAGAATAAACAGATTTTTTATTTTGGAGGGAGGTTACATGTTTAAATGTGAAAACCTTATTCCTTCCTTAAGTGGACATGCTTCACTTAAATAATTTACGCTTTTTTTTTTTTTTTTTTTTCTAAATTACAGATTTTCCACATTGCAAAGCTATATGGGCAATTTAGTTGATAAACCATGAGCACTGGCCACAGAGAATTGTCTTGCTTTTCTTTAAAATCATAACCATGTCATACAGGAAAAGGGAAATACTTTCCCCCGGCTTATCTTAGTTTAAATGCTTCTACATAAACTAAAAAGCCTAAAAATCCACTTCAAGGAAGTGCTTTCTGAAATAGTCTTTTTGTACCCTGTATTTTAATACAAAATCCTTTCATTCCATTATTGACCCTTGTCGCAGTCAGAAACCGGTTTTGGGTCAAAGCTGTCTTATTTCAGGGCGCAATTGCCTTGTTTGTTTATCAGGCTTTTCTGACACCAAATTATATATTCAGGATAGCCTTCTTAATTGTTTTGGTGGGTCCACCCCTGGCTTGGGGCTGACTTGCTTCCACAGCATATATAACCGATTGATAACCTCCTCTTGGAAGCACACACACACACAGATATTGTGTTTAAAATGCCACTTTACTCTAAAAGTTTTCAATGTCTGTGTGTGGGGAAAACTGGATATGTAAATCGGTAAGGAGAAAGAAAAAAAGACTATTATAGTTTGGGGTAGAGAGAGCCCGAAGCCTTTCCCATATAGGGCCGACAAGGTGCGTGTGAGTAAGGGGCCAATGACACACCTGGGGGAGAAGGCATTAGAGGTGAAAGGTTTGGATGGTGATGTTGTGCTCATGTCCTCCAGGAGCCGGGTGGTGAGGCACGTTGTGGCAGCGGTGGCAGCTCCAGCGCAGGTGGCACTAGCGGCAGGGACAGCAGGGGCTGCAGCAGCTGCTGCCTTCGTCCTTCTGGTGCCTCTGGCAGCCGAGCTGCCATGTGCCTGGGCACAGGGGACAGCTCTTTTTGGAGTTTGGGGACGGGGGGCAGGGCCACTCACCGCTATGGCCCTTCAGAGCTTTCTTGCGATGATCTCAGGAGCGCTGGAGAGGCAAGGAGTCTGACGCTGTTTTCCTCACTGGACCCAGGTCTGGTGGCAAAGTCACAGCCTGTGATGGTCTCAGTAAGGGCAGCTTTCAGCTCAGCTCCTTTTATTTGGTTTTCCTTCTCCTATCTCTTTTGTCTTCCTTTCTTCTCTCTCTTTTGGGCCAGCAGCAGCAGCAATGGGCGCGGTAACAATCCGCAAAGGATCGTCGTTACCAGCATTCATTGCTTTGCAGTCTTAGGCTGTGGCTCCCAGGCCTACGTGCAGCTCCTGATGAAGTCTCAGCCCCTACCCCGCAGTATTGCCACCCTCTCCCTCTTTATTTTTATTTTTATTTTTTTTCTGTTATGTCTCTCTATTACAGTCAATTTCAGCAAGAGACATACTTTTTTTTAGAGGCCAGTTCTCCACAACCCTAGAAAAAGAACTTATTAAATATTGCAGTTTATTAATTGAAAAGGCATTCTGAGAAATCCCTATCAATCTGAGTTCCAGCTGGCCAAATATGCATTCTAAAAATTCCCTCCCTACTCACATCACTCACTTGCAGCAACCTGATTTGGAAATCTATGTATTAAAATAGAACAAATCCTGTGGGAATTGGCATTTCATAGAATCATAGAATGGTTTGGGTTGGATGGGACCTTAAAGATCATCTAGTCCCAATCACCCTGCATAGGCAGGGGCACCACCCACTAAACCAGGTTGCTAAAAGCCACATCCAACCTGGCTTTGAATACTTTCAGGGATGAGGCATCTACAACTTCTCTTGGCAAGCTGTTCCAGTCTCTCACCACTCTCAGAGGGAAGAATTTCTTTCCAATATCTATTCTACATCTACCCTATTCCAGTTCAAAGCCATTTTTACATTGCAATCAATATTCTCTGACTTCATGTGTTTTAAAAATGAGGAGAGATTTTTGCTCTAATTCTCAGTAGTTGTATATGGTCCTATTCAGCCCCAAAATAGGAGCTTAAAATGGGGGTCAATGGACACTTCTTTGTATAATTCCATGTGAGTAATTTATCTCATCATGAAAGAAGCAATAGACTGAAATCTATTGGCAGGTGATTTCCTGGCATTTGCATGGGTAGCAAGAGACTTTTGAAAGCCCAGGACTTCTTCAAAGAAGAAGCCTATTGTAAGAAGAAGCCTTACCTCTTGTAATCAATACTGTTTTTTCCATTATACATTTAATTCTGTTGTTTCTTAATTGCAGTTATGGGAAGCCAATTGAATCACATACCCCAAAACTCTGATTGTTCTCCAACATGAGATTTCCAGTCCCAGCATCAGAAGATATCTATACCAATACTTATATCTGATTTCTATCCTACTGAATATTTTCAATACCCTTAGCAAAGAAATGTTACTTGAATTTGGTGAGGAAAATGGATCATGATGCCAGCACTGTTTCTTTTCTCCATGCATTCTTAGCAGATTCTGAATGTTTCCCTTGTTTTTTCCAGACACAGTGAGATTCTGTACTTTTCACAAATCTTGTAATTTGACACTAATTCCTGAAGTATTTGTTACTACAGCATCTGTCCCACTTTACCCTGTTCTTCTTCTCATGATATGTTCTCAGTGAGAAGTAGTTGCTCCATTGACACCTTACTGGAACTGTATTAAACTTCATTGAGATTTTTTTAAATTTCATTTATTTTATTTAGTTGAAATGGGAATTTAGAATACTCCCTGGTGTTCATAAAGAACAAAGAGAATAGGAAAAAAAAAAAAAAAGTCTATCATCAAATAGAAAGGGATTTCTTTCTGCAGCATTTAATCTCTAATGATTTTTTTCCATAATAAAAGATCCCATGCTGCTCCAGAACCAGTTAAATGGTTTATATTTGGGACAATAAGGGTTTTTTAAATTTCTGTTACCAATGGGAAATATTAGAGATGTCTTTGACTGTACATGCTATATGAGCAAACACCACTTAAGCCAGGCTCTGCTTCCTAAACAAGTATTTAATCTCCTCATTAAAGATATATGAAACCAGAAATCAATGAGGACTGGTGGTTAGAGCTTTTTAGCGGAACTAATGGCTACACCTTGTCTAACATTAGAAACTTCACTTGTGGTTTACAGCTGCTACACATGGAGAAACGTGAACGTTGAAGAAAAGACTTTCAGCTGTGCTAATTATTACACTAAGAGTTCTGGATAAGCAGGTCACATAAATATGTAACATAAAAAAATCAAATATTTTCATTTCACATTTCAATCTCTTAAAAGACATCTGAGCTCTAACTGTAAACCTTGAGATAAAAGCAATAAATATTATGTGTCTTGAATAAAAATTTCATTCAGTCTGTTATAAATTCTCCTACAGTAGGATTGCAAACTTAAAATGCTTGGTTTGGGAACACTGTGAACTGGAGACAAGACTTGACTGAATACACACAATGCAGATACCATCTATTTTGTTTTCAAAACAAACAATAGACAAAAAAAATAACCCCATGAACAGAAAAAATCACATAACTGAGATACTTTATTTCTGGTTCTATATCTGATTAACAACTAAATGATTTGCAGAAATTCTGCAAATTGTGCCTGATTTTTCACACAGTTCATAATGCCTGAAACAATATAAGAAGGTCTCAGTCTGTACCAGACTGCTGGTTTTGTATGTTGAAACTGCGAGATACATTGCCTGCCTGTGTGAAGGCAAGAGATCTTATGGTATTTAAAGTGCAAATCATGTTTATAGCACTGGAGCAAAACATGGGTTTTTTCCACCATAAAGAATCTCCCTTGTTTTACACAAAAATAATTTTGCCTGAACAATGATGCTGTATTAATTATAATGTTGCCAACCTAAACTGAGGTGGGATATTTCGGAGAGCAATGAATGATATAGTTCTGTCCCTATACATTGTACATTTGCAACAAGCTCAAGAGTTGACAGACATTTTACCTAGTAACACTCTTTGAAACAGTGCTCTTTATCCCTAAATTTTCACCTATTGAAGACAATATTTGACATGCAAGGTACATGTTATAAAAGAGATATGGAAAAAATCCAATGAAGTTTTGTACTACCTTGAAAAAATTTTGTATGTCACATGATGTCTTTAAAAAAATGTTTCTGACTTAAGGTGTATAAATCTTATTTAATACCATAATGAAATTTAAGATTTAGATCCTGGAATAAATAGATATATATGGTTGAATAAGAATGTTTAATATTGAGTATTTCATTAACTTTTAAATATTTTTTTTTTTGTAAAAAAAATCGTCTTATGCTTCTACATTATGATTCAGAACCCTTCTTCAATTTTAGGTATTTTGAATTTTCCTTAAAATCTAGCCATTTGCAGCTCATGTTCAACTTCTAGCTGTGGGAAACCTTCTCCAGGCAGAAACATTATAGCTTGTATTTCAGAAAAGAGCAAATGTGATGTTCCCAGAGGTTAATGTAATGTAGAAAGTTGTGAATCTTTCACAAGCAGTTACTACAAGATAGAGCAGTAATGCAAAGAAACAGATACAAATCTTAATTTGGGGACTTCTAGAAAAGCTCAAACTTAAGAAGGAAGTACACAGAGGGTGGAAGCTAGGGCAGGTACCCTGGGAGGATTACAGAGAGGTTGTCCGAGCAGCTAGGGATCAGGTTAGGAGGGCTAAATCCCAGATGGAATTAAAACTCAACAGGGATGTAAAGAGCAATACGACAGGCTTTATAGGTATGTTGGGGATAACAGGACAACCAAGGAAAATGTAAGCCCTCTCCTGAAGGAGACAGGAGACCTAGAAGTGGAGGATATTGAGAAGGCTGAGGTTCTCAATGACTTTGTTGCTTCAGTCTTCTCTGGCAAGTGCTCCAGCCTGATTGAAAAGGCCACAGCAAGTGAAAGCAGGGACTGGGAGAACAAAGTAATCCCCCTCACCCCCTGAAGGAGAAGAACAGTTTATGACCATTTAAGAACCTGAAAGTACCTCTATGGGACCTGATGATGTTCATCCATGGGTCCTGAGGGAGATGGCAGATGCAGTTGCTAAGCTTCTGTCCATCATATTTGAGAGGTCATGGAGGTCTGGTGAGGTTCCTGCGGAATGGAAAAAAAGGGAAACCCAGGGAACTACAGGCTGGTCAGTCTCACCTCTGTGCCCGGCAAGATCATGGAACAGGTTCTCCTGGGAAATCTGCTAAGGCTTATGGAAAATAAGGAAGTGATTGGTAACAGCCAACATGACTTCACTAAGAGCAGATCACGCCTCACTAATTTAGTGGCCTTCTATGACAAGGCTACAGAGACAGTGAATAGTGGCAGAGTAACTCATGTGGTCTGCCTGGATTTCTGCAGGGCATTTGACATGGTTCCACATGGCATCCTGGTCTCCAAACTGACAAAACATGGATTTGACAGATGGACCATTCAGTGGATAAATAATTGGCTGCATGGCTGCACCCAGAGAGTTGTGGTCAATGGTTCAGTGTCCAAGTGGAGGCAAGTGATAAGTGGTGACCCCTCAGGGGTCAGTACTGGGACCAGGACTGTTCAACATCTTTGTTGGAGACATGGACAGACTGATTGAGTGTATCCTCAGCAAGTCTGCTGATGATACCAAGGTGTGGAGTGTGGTTGACACCCTTGGAGGAAAGGATGCCACCCAGAGGGACCTTGGCAGGCTTGAGAGGTGGGCCAATGCCAGCCTCATAAAGTTAAGAAAGGCCAAGCTCAAGATCCTGCGCCTGGGTTGGCACAACCCCAGGCACAAATACAGGCTGGGGGGAGAATGGATAGAGAACAGTCCTGAGGAAAAGGACTTGGGGGTGATAGTAGATGAGAAGCTCAACATTAGCCACCATTGTGCACTGACAGCCTAGATGGCCAACCACATCCTGGGCTGCATCAAAAGACCTATGGCCAGTAGGGTGATGAAGGCGATTGTCCCCCTCTACTTTGCTCTTGTGAGGCCACACCTGGAGTACTGCATACAGCTCTGGAGCCCTCATCACAGAAAAGATACAGACCTGCTGGAAAGGGTCCAGAGGAGGGCCACAAAGATGATCAACGGGCTAGTGCACTGCTGCTATAAAGACAGGCTAAGAGAGTTGGGACTATTCAGCCTGGAGAAGAGAAGGTTTTGGGGAGACATTATAGCAGCTTTCCAGTACCTGAAGAGGGCCTACAGGAAAGCTCAGGAGGGGTTTTTCACCAGAGAGGAAGGACAAGGGGTAATGGTTTTAAATTGAGAGAGGGTAGATCTAGGTTAGACATTCTTCACCATGAGGGGAGTAAGGTACTGGAACAGGTTGCCTAGGGAGGTTGTGGATACCTCATTGTCACGATCCGTGACCTATTATATCTCCTTATTGGAGTGTATTAACTTATCAGGATTTGCTGAGAGATCCACACGTGGGTATCGCCTCACACAGAGGATACAGGAACTTATGTCCTGACTTTTTTGAGTGAATAACTCGCTCAGTGCTTACTAAATTTCTAACAACAGCAAGGTTTATTGTGGGGAAAACAAAGCAATTTGGGGCAGGAGGTTCAAAAGGAGTGATTACAACACATTAAACATATATGGGTACACCTTAGTTACACATCTTATCCACGTGAGGGAAGCAGAGGGGAGGGATTTGCCCGAATGGCTGGATTATATTTTCCCCTATAAGCTGGGGTAGCCGGAATTGTCTCACCACGGCAGTGCAGGTTCCACCTTATTCCCAGAAATTTTACCTCTTGGGATGGGCGTTGCCTCTTCTCCTCAGGGATCTCTATTTGCATACCTGTCAGATGCCCAATTATGGCGTCATAAACCGCCTGCACCTCCTCCTCACTCTGGCCTCCTATCAGTACATCATCGATATACTGATAGACTTTAACTTTGCTGTTATCTTTGATGACAGGTATTTCTTCAAGTTCACGTGCAAGTGCGTGATGGGCCAGTGTGGGTGAGTGCTTGTATCCCTGGGGTAGTCTAGTAAAAGTGTATTGCACACCATCCCAAGTGAAGGCAAAATATTTCTGATCCTCAGGATCAATGGGAATTTGAAAAAACATGTCTTTGACATCAAGAGAGGCAAGCACAGGATGTGCTGCCTCCTGCACCTCCAGTATTATGTCTGCAATATTTGGCACAGCAGCTGTGAGTGTTTCTGTGTTACTATTCAATCTCCGGAAATCAACTGTCATTCTCCACTTTCCATTTGGTTTTCTAACAGGCCAAATTGGCGAGTTAAAGGGAGAATGGCAGGGCACAATAATGCCTTTTTGTCTCAACTCGCTGATTACCTCTTTTATGCCTTCTTTTGCAGCAATTGGGATTGGATATTGCCGCACATTTGTGATACTGCTTTGGGGTAGACGGGGAGCACTTTTTAGCAACCTAACTTGGAGTGTGGGCGTGCCAAAATTCCAAAAACGGCCATTTTCATCTCTCCACGCTCGGCCCATAAGAACATCCATTCCTAATAAATTATAAGGAATGTCGCCCACTATCATCTGGGTCCGAATAGTCTCATCTTCCCCTGGCAATTTCAGGGTTACTTTTGCTGTTTTTTGTAAAGTGGGCTTCCCAAATGCACCACTGACAAATATTGATTTCAGAGACGCATTGATGCCGCATCGGTCAGCTGCATCTGCTCTTAGTGTGGAGATTTGTGCTCCTGTGTCTACCACAAATGTAACAGGATGACATTTTGGTCCAACAGCACATGTGAGTTCCAAGTCCCCATTTTTGTTTTGGACAAGTCTTAATACATTTTGCCAATCTTTTGGAGGACTTGAAGTTTTGGAGCCTGATTGGTTTTGCCAATCTTGTTTGTTTTGTGGGGTGGCCTCCCAGGGTCCACTCAGGGGTTCAGTCGAATTGACTGTATTTGAATTATCACCTTTCCCCTCCCTCTGCTGTCTTTTTGGCAGCTTTTGATTGACAGAGGGAGGGCTATTTAGTTTCCCTGATTGGGTGTTGCAGGCCATGTGTCAATTAGCATTTTGAGGTGATTGTAAGAGTAATTTTGGGCTAAAAGCCCAGGTGGGATACCTTTACGCTTAGCTTCCTCCTTTAGCTGAGCAAAAGGCCCTGTGTCACCCTGTGATGAAGTATTTCCATGCTCGGGGTGTTGGCAATTACGTGTGCTGTTCTTTCGCTGCCTTTTACCATTTTTATTCTGCCACTCACCCCGTGGCTCCCCTTGCTGAGGTGCAGGGCCATGAGATGACAGGGCAGCTATTGCAGCATATGTGAGGTTTTTGTTGTTTACCGGAGACTGTATAGATACCTGTCTGGTGGCAGCAGGCCTCCGGGTCTGTTGTTCCTCGGGCACATAATATGTTCTTAAATAGTTAGTGAGTTCCCGGGCTAGATCTGCCCACGTGTAACCATTTCCTCCTGATGAGGCAATTCTTTCTTTAATGTTAATGGCTACATTTCTCAATGACTGGGGTAGCCCACGAATCAGAATAGTCATTCGTTCCGGATGAATTCTGAGATTGAGAGGGCTTTCCTCATGAGGGACCAGCTCGTGGTTGTATACCAGTTGAATAGCCGCTGCTTTGTGTATGTTGTCCATCAGTGTGGACGAGTCACCTCCCAACATATCAGGTTCACCCCGTGCAAGGGGGTCTGTAAAACCCATGTTGTAAGCAACTCTTTGTGTAATGGTCCATGGATATCTGGGATCTCCTGTAGTTAACAGTATTCCTGATCCCCAGAATCCTGAGGCTTCTTCCTCAGTTAGCATGATGTGGTCTCCCCCTGAAGCAGATACTCGAGTAACATACTCCATATCTGTTTCATAAGGAAGGCGGCTATATTCTTTCTTTAATTGGGCTCTTTCCATTGCTGTGTACATTCTCTCCTTAAACACCACATCTTTTTGTCTGTTCTCACCCTCGCCGTGGTATGTTATATCTGTACGCACGACTGGGCAAAGACGTTTGTGTTCTCTTCCCCTCTCTTCCTCTGAGCTACCAGAAGAGGAGGAAGCATTTTCTGATTTGGTAGCCAGATGCCGAAATTTCTCTTCGATTTTATCCATGATCAGTTTTGTTATCTCACATGTGAGGGACTCCAATCCTCCCTCTGCCTCACTATGCATAGGAGCAGAGGGGTGTGGTGTTGTGTGTTTTGGTATGCTGGCTGCTGCTGGCCCCTTTTGTGTAGTGGGTGTAACCTGAGAACTGGAGGGCACCGCCTCTGGTGGAGCACTTGGTGTTGTCACCTTGTCTTGATAGCTGAAAGGCAGCTCCTGGGGGGGAGCGGCAGGCACGGCAGGAAAATGGCGGCGGCAGGCAGTGTGTGTAGATGACCGCCTCGAACACGAGGAGAGAGCGAGAGAGCGAGAGGCGTGTCGCGCTGCCTCTCTCATGGGGTTCTTCGGCGCCAGTTTTGCATTTCCGGGCTTTTCAGCCAATCAGACGGGACCTAGTCCTGCCCCTGCTTCTGGCCACGGCTCCTCCCCTGCAGCAGCTGCTCCCCCCCCCATACACACAGAGGGGGTTCAGCGCTGTGTGGAGATGCCGTGTTAAGTCAGTTTTGTCGGCTGACTCAAAGGACATTTCATGTTCGTGTAAGGAAATACCTGGTCCTTCACACTCATCCCTGGAAGTATTCAAGGTCAGGCTGGACAGAACTTTGAGCAACCTGGTCTAGTGTGAGGTGTCCCTGCTCATAGCAGGGAGGTTGGAACCTGATGATCTTTAAGGTCCCTTCCAACCTTAACCATTTTATGATTCTATGTCTTTTGGTAATCCAAAGCAGTATATATCCTATCTATTATTTGCAAAGTATCTGAAATTAGGTCTCTATAATCAGTTTTAGAGATCTGCAGTTATTGGAGTAAGGTGCTGTACAAAGACTCCTGGTATATCTTTTGATATCATGGCTATTTTAGGATACTTTGCAGTCACCTGTAAAGGAAACTTTGACTTAATGTTGACTTAGACATGATGCTCCAGGGCTCAATAGTTCAAACAGACTTAAAATGCTTAACATTCTAAATTAGTGAGTTTATCTGCTGTAAAAACCAAAGTGTTATACAAACGTATATATGTATCCCACAAAACTTTGTGGGTAGTCATTATTGTAGAATTTTTGTCAATTAGTTCTTCACTGTTCTTAGAATCAGAACTGACTAAGAGATTTGCTACTTTGACCTCTAGGCTTTAACAGTTGTTGAGCAGAGACATCCAACCAGTTTAAGCCTGTTAAAAATCTGTGGGATCTGGAAATGGAGCTAGCCTCATTGTAGCCAAACTCCTCAGTCAGACAAATAGTGCTTCTGCACAGGCTTGCTCCTCTTTCCCAATCTGATCCTGAACTCATGAAAATCCAGAAAAACCGAAAACCATGTAGACCCTGCATTCACACTTCGTGCACATTATCACTGTTTGCATTGACACAAATGACAAATGCATGGACTGTTGATGAGCTGCACATGGCATTTATTACATCATCACACATTAAAAAATATGACTTATTTACAGCAGCTTATGAAACTAAGCAAACATCAGACAAGGTGTTCTAACTGCCCTTGTGCATATCCCGGGTCTGTGGCTTGAGAGAGGCTGCATAACTTAACTTAAGCTCTTTTCATACATGCTACATGTATACTCTAAAAGTGTGTTTTAAGTCCTGCAGAACAAATTTGAAGAAATATGGAGGGTTCTACAGTGTCTCAGTATCTCACAATGAAAGCTTTAAGCCTCATAAATAGTTAATAAGTACCACTAATGCTACTGTTACTACTAATTCTTTGGCAACTCTTTTACAAATATTAATTTATGGTATCATCTGAAAATGCCTAAATACCAGATCTGTAAAAATGGCTTATTTTATTTCAGGTTCTGTTAAATCATAGAAGTATTCTATGAAGAATATGCTTTCATAGCTGATATGAAATAAAGTTTCCAGAATAATTCTTGCTGAACTAAAGCTAAGTACTGTAATATGTCTTAATGCAACATGGGCAATTTTTATGTCAGTATTATAAGAAAGACCAAAAGTGCAACCCTTTTAGGCTTTCATAATAGGACGGGATCATTTTTCAGAAGTAGAGATTGTTTTTCTTTCAAGTAATATTTTTAACAAGAGAAAAAGAAAAGCCCAGAGCTCTCAAACCACACATAGATATAGTTAGATGCACAGGTTTTCTGCACGTGTGGGATAAGAGTCATCTGATTCCAAAGCTAGAAGTTTATTTTAAAGAAATGCTTTTTATTGACCCTTGGCATTTAATTTTGGCTCCCATGCATCATGTGTCCTTAATCTAGGTCTCTCTACAAATAGTATAATTTGCCACAGTTATATAATTTGCCTCAATTTGGTTTTTTTGATGTCAAATCAGCTGAGGCTTCCACCCTGTTTGAATAACTTCTGCCACCTTCCATGAGCATAAATCAATGTATATCTAGCATTGCATGAAGTTTTTTCTGAGTTACTGAGTCCAAAGTCATGATGTATGTAATTTTTCCATTGAAATTTAGATATGGCTAGAACAAGAAATCTGAATCAGCATTAAAATGAGAATAAAAAAATTTATTTGGTGTGTTATAGGCAATAAACTCAGAGAGAGTAGATAAGTCTCTTGAGGTTTTTAGAATGACTAGTTTGTCTCTGACATTTAATTTGGGAGGAATACGCTTTTTATTTTTTCACCTCCTCTCTCAGGTTAAGTGACCAATTATGAGCTCTGCATTGGTCATAATGACTTTGAATCAACTGTATTATACCATTAGAGCTGGCTTGAAATAAGACATAAAGGGGAAACTGAAAATAAAAGCAAAGCAGAAAGGATGGAGAGCATGGAGATAAAGTTATTTGGACTAATGTTCTCACATTCAGAAAATTCTTTATTCAAAAACAGACACACAGTGAATCACGCTTTTTACAGAGTTTGAAAAAAAATGGGAAACTTTCTGAACAAAAAAAAAATTCTAAAAAAATTCCCTAGTCTGTTCTACAACCAACTTCTAAATCTTGGATATTCAGAGAAGGAAAACCAAACATCTCTGCTTTGTAAATAATATCTAAACTAATTGTTCAAAGTCAGCATAACTTTCAGTTTTCCTTTTCAAGTAAATCAGAGCACAGAATTGCCTAAATTGAGAAATATTTTCCGTTACTGCTGAAAGCTAAGAAATAGAATTCATTTATGCAAGTATTGGCTTCCAGGTTAAATGTTAATTGACAAAGTCTTGTCCGATTGTCAAAAATGGAAGAAAGGATGGAATAACACATTGAGGTAATGATTTGTCATTTGAGATTTGAGCTGTTAATTTTTTTCTGCTGATAAAAGTTATTACATACATAATATCTATATTTACATTTTATTTTATGCCTATTACTAAAACTTCAGGAATAATAATTTTATTGGTTTTGCTATCTTCTGTAACACAATAAAAGAAACCTCAATTTTTGCCTGTTCTACAGGATACTTTTCAGCTCCCTCATCTCCTAATTGCTTATGTTTATAATCTTCAGCCCGTGTGCCGTTTCAAGAAGCAGTTTGAAAAACAATGTGTAATAAATATTCTTAGTCCGAATTCAGATGAGTTATTTCAGAGGAAAGTTTTCAATATACTCTGCAGAATTCTATGTGACTGGAGAGCTTACAAGAGAACCCAATTGGAATTTGAGAATGTCAGTTGTAAACTGTGCAAAACCTGTTATATTATTCAGCAAGTATGAGTTATATAAATATATTTATATTTCTTAAGAGTTATGCATTATATCTCTTTATGTTCAGGGTCTTAGTAGCAGGCTGAAATGTACCTTTTTCATGTCAACATAAAGCTCTTGTTAATGTTTGCTTCAATATCATGTGAAATATACAAATGTAATTAGTTATTCTGCTTCAGTCTGAGAGTCTAAATGTAATATTTTGGAATGTAAATAAAATGGAAATGTAAAAAATATCCAACAGAACAAGAAAGCCTAGTATAGACAGATAGGTCACTATTAATTGTCATCAAATTCTTAAGACATTTTTATTTTTAAAAGAAACATATGTAATGCTTATTTAAATTACTATTTATTTTTTTTTTTCACAGTACACTGAAATGTCTGCATCTTGAAGAGTGTATAGGCAGTCCATGGGCAAAAACAGTTGCAAGAAAGCTAAAGATTCTTTCACCTGGCATGGATTTCTCCCTGTGAAACATTATCTGCTACTTTATTTCTCATCAGTTTTATTCAGCTCATACAATTTAATTGATTCTGATATCTCCTTATTTCTTAATTTCAAATTAGGGGAGTGTCAAAGAAATGAGATTTTATATTTTCAGTAGATAAGTATTCCGATTGTAGTGGTTCCTATAACAGCTTTGCTACCTTTAAAAAAGAAGTAAACAAGTTTAATAATCCTGATTCCTATATTAACTATGAAAGAACACTATGTACATTTGAATTTTTTTAAACTGTAAAAAGTTTTCTTTTTTTCCATATCTGTACAAAATCTTCAAAATTTTCTTCCAACATTTTAAAAACATTGCATAGCAAGTGGTTAGTTACTTTTGTAAGATCTTGTAGTGCCCCCTGAGGCTTGTCAAATAGGAAAGAGAATAAACAGAATAAAATTTCTTCTATATATATGTTCTCAACCTACTTCTCTCTCCTTTTCTTTATGCTTTTTGAGTTTTATTTTTTAATTCATTAGCAATAGATAATGAGATCAAGGTTAAAATAAACAATTTTTGCAGTTCATGTTGTGAATGTTTGTTGGCATTTATTGTGCTTGCACCTGTGCAATACAGGTGATGAAAATTAAGTAAATGATTATTAATTTAAATATGACTGTACTGACAACAATCTGTAACAAATTCAACAGGGATTTCTAAATTCATTTTTATATTAGTATTTAAGAAGAATACTCATCAAGTGTGACATGATAGACACTTTTAACTTATTTAAAGCCTTCCTAGTTTTGATTTATTGTTCCAGTCTGCAAACATTTACACATCTGAGTAACTTTATGTATAGTAGTTTTCTAATATAGTTCAGTAAAAATACTAGTGTTGAATCTTTCTCATATATGTCTTTTTAGGATTAGATACTGTTACATCAATAATTGTTCCTAAAATAAACTCCATTAATATTGTACATTGAAAGAAACCGTAAGACCTCCTATGGAGTATTTGCAAAGTACCACAGATTGCTGACACGGAATTGTTTTCCGAAGTTGATGCAAACCATACATTTTAAAGAAGATGGTTTCAAAACTAAAGGCAGACTGTTTCTTAGACGTTGTTTATATCAATGAGCAGTCCCTCAAAACATTTCACTGAAACATATGTAACAAAATCCTCCAGTGCTCCTGGTTACAGCAGTGGAGTAGTTTAAAAAATCCATTTAATAGGATCTGACAGTCAAACTTTGTACTTCTTATAGTCTTAACGACACAGTTTTTGTAAAAAAGAAAATACTTTTAAAAATCAAAACAGAATTACATTTATAATATATTTATGGTAATACTTTGTATTTTAAGTACATTTTATATCTGACAACACAAACTGTGGAATAAGAAGGAATGATGTCAAATCACATAAATTTTCCACATCTATTATACTGCAATATATAGGCAGGGTTTCAGTTTTAAACAAAGGAGTATTTTCAAAATGCAATATTAAACAAACAAATAATTATGATTATTCAAAAGTAATCACATGTTTATATAGAAAATACGCATATTGTGAAAAAAAAAGCATTTCTGTGGAGAAATCAGGCAGTCATATATTAAGAAAATGCCATTTACATGTTTATCATTATGAATTTAGTAGGATATACCCAACTGCCTGTACATGCAACTTAATTTTTTTTTAATGAGTTTAAACTAGAATTGTACTGAAATACTGTAGAATGTAGAACAGTGTTACATTCAGTGAAGATTTCCTCTAACAGCTTGTAAATTTATATAATGACAGGATTGCATGATGAAGGTAAAAAGAGATAGGTTAGGGGGATGTGCATGAAAGAAAAAAAGCAATTTGATGATACTGAACAGCAAGCAAGGCACTACATGGCTGATGAAAGTCAGTGCCTTGTGTTTTCTCCACTAACAAGAAAAAGAAAGAAAAAGGATGAATACTTCTCTAGTTTCCATACGAAAGGGATATCAAAAGATAGTGAAGCCTCAAAAATGCTTTCCATCTATCTAACTAGCTAATCTGTCTATTCTGGAAAGGAAGACTACTTTTTCTCAAAATATGCACCTTACCAAGTTTTGTTAAGTGACTTCTGGCACAACACATGTTTTCCTTAAATTCAAGCTACAAACCACAGTAGGCATTGTCAAGATGGGAGCATTTTTTCAAGCTATGCAACTTAACTGCAAAACTTAGGAAATAATAAAGAAAAAAGAGTTTGAGAAGTGCAGTTACCATATATTTGGCCTTCACACATTAATTTCCCTTTTAACTTTTAACTTTAATCTATGATTCTTGTGACGCTCTCCAAACTGTTCACTGTATTGGATATTTTAGTTTAGGTTTAGCCATGATTTAATGCCTTCTGCATTTCACAACACATTCTTATTTCCAGGCTTAATCCATAGAAGCCTTTCTGTGAATAAATATATAGTTTGTGGGTTTTTTTTTTTTCACCTCCATCACCAGCCCCAGGATTTATCTCTTTTTCTTTGTCCTGTTTTTGCACTATGTTCCATGATGAATCAATCTCTTTTTGATTTGTTAGAAATAACAACAGGCAATAAAAGCCCACCTGCAGTAGATGCAGAACATTTTTATATACATAGTAGACACACCTTGTTCAGTCTTGAAGTGTGAGAGTACAGATATTTATAAAATGCCTGTGCTAGGTAATGTTATGTATTTCTGACAATATGCATAGACGATGTACTCAAAAGAGCAATGTGTAACTACTTTTCTGAGTAGAAAAATATTTTTCCAAATATATTTTTTGGGTTTTTTTTTTTTCACCTCCATCACCAGCCCCAGGATTTATCTCTTTTTCTTTGTCCTGTTTTTGCACTATGTTCCATGATGAATCAATCTCTTTTTGATTTGTTAGAAATAACAACAGGCAATAAAAGCCCACCTGCAGTAGATGCAGAACATTTTTATATACATAGTAGACACACCTTGTTCAGTCTTGAAGTGTGAGAGTACAGATATTTATAAAATGCCTGTGCTAGGTAATGTTATGTATTTCTGACAATATGCATAGACGATGTACTCAAAAGAGCAATGTGTAACTACTTTTCTGAGTAGAAAAATATTTTTCCCATTTTTTCTGCCTAGAGAACAATGTGAATTGAATATTTCTTTTCAATCCCAAAGCCATTTTATGTTGTTGGGTTAAAGTTGCAATGGAATGAAATGTGAACCCATTTCTTGTCTCACAGGAATAATGTTCCACATGAAAGAAATGGAAGATGGCAAATGATACTTAAACCGCATTACAAGAAGATGGAGTGATCTATTGACTAACAAATCTTTGGTCATAGGCAAACTGTGGAAGGTATACTTAGAAAAGGATTAAAAGACATGAATTAATACATGCCAGTAAAATTCCAACATTGCTTTTGCAAAGAAGTGTTGCATCTTAGGCTGCCTTTAAATATTTCAGCAAACAACAAGAAAGCAAGTAGTGAAGGATAATAGCATTGCTAAAGTTTTCTTTTGTTTTTAAAAATATTTTTATAAAATACCTTACTACAAATTTTTACAGAAAGTACGTTGTCATGGGATAAGAGGGAGGGTCGTCTTATGGATTTATATCAGACTAAAGATAGGAAACAGGGACTAGGAGTTCATTAGGAATTTTCAAAAAGAAAAGAAGTTTCCCAAGCTCTGCTCTGTTTAACTTATTTGCATATCACTGAGAAAAAATATGCTGAAAGTGACCAAGTTCATCTATGATACCAAATTAATCAAGACAGCCAATTCTTTCAAAGTCCTAAAAAAGCTGCAGAAGAATTTCAGAATAACTGGGTGAAAAACAGTGCATGTAAGAAATATATAACCTAATTATGGATAAAAATTATTAAATATAAAATACCTGTTGCCTCTGTAAAAGGTCTGGAATTGCGTGGTTCTCATCTCGCCTCAGCTCAATGCACAGTGTCAAAAAGGTAAATAGGGTGTTGTAAATTATCTTAACAGAAAGAGAAATCAAACCCAAAATATCATGAAACTTACACAGTGTAATTGGTGTATCCATGTTTTGACTATCGTGTACCATTTTGCTCCATCTCAGGAATCATATAATAGAAAAGCTGTAAAGGAGGAAGCAAAGATATACACTAATATTGATCTGGAAATGGTTGAATGTGGGTAGGATAGACAGCTATAAACTCATGAATGAGAATAAGGAAAAAATTGCTGTGAAGACCAACAACACATCTCTGAATTTTGTTCAATGTATTTCATTCCTCAGGATACTCCAGAGACAGAATGGCTATTCAGTGCCCTCATACAGGAGTTAGCATAAATGCAGTGTAGTTCTAAGTGGTTAGGTAAGATTTGGGAAGAAGTTAATGAAGCATTGACACATTTACTTTGAAGTACAAAGATGGTAACTAATGGAAATCTGCTATCATCAACTGACATTACTTTGAAATGGGATTGTGTATTTTGAAGGATCTGAATGTAATAATGAGGATTGCATTATATATGCTCGGACTGTTTGTGATGCAAAACTAATCTATATGCATCCTGTTAGTGTTTGTGATTTACTGTTCTTGATTTTGAAGACACTCCTGAAAATCCCAACTCATACCAATCTGTATTTTTATTGTTAGAAAGATGTTTTTCCCTTTTCCGTTATCACAAAAATTGTTATACATATTATAAATATGTACTTGAAAAATTAATGTGGACATTTTGAATAGAAAGTACAGTCCATAAAACAATCAGAAGCTGTTGTTAATAACAGTAGTTTGAACACTTTTTAACCTTAGGAAAATTGTTTTAGTTAAACTTCTGACATATCTTACGGCACTGATTTATGTTTTGCCACATTCTTACATGTCTTGACAGCTTACAGGATGCAACTTCTAACAAGACTATATCAGGAATTTAGTATTACATACTTAGATCAATTTAAATAGAGAATAATCTAACCCTTTTCTCAACATCTGCTATCATCCTGAGGGCACCCACAGCTCTGACTGTTGCTACTCAGCCATCCTTGGGCCTTCCCCACCCTGCCCACAGCCCAAGACCCCATCTCAGCCCCCCTGGGCTGTCAGTGCCCCCTGGGCCCCAGTGATGCTGCAGCAGGGCCCATCTCAAGCTACACAGAGCCCTGCCCTGCCCAGCCCTGCCAGTCCCATCTGCTGGCCTATATCCCATCCTAGCCTTGAACCGGGTCCCATGGAAGTGCCTGATGCCCAAGGATGGGGCTGCCCTGATGCCCACTGGCTGTCCCGCTCCTGGACAGGCGTTGGCTGCTAGACCCTACCCGGAGCCCCTCAAAGAGGAGCTACCCTCACCACTGGCCCCCATGACACCATGACAACATGTTGAATGGTATATTTCTCCATTTAATGAGGAGCTGACATTTTGTTACTAAAAATGACAGTGTAGAAAGGGTTGTCATGGAACTGGAAGTAGACATATCTAGGGAAATCTGTGTTATTTGACATAAAAATAAGCTCATAAGAGCAGCAGATTTCCACTTAAATCAGATCTGATAAACATAGAACAAAATTAAATTAATACTAAATTGCTTCATTCCTAGAGTGTGTCCATGATTTTTTAACTTATTTCCTATTTAGTAAACACCTGCAGCAGAATCACAGTATGCTGTCATATACGTGTCTCTCCAGCGTCTTCAGCATGTGCAGCTAATAAAATATCTGTAGATGTATTCAATATGGGCTACCCCTTCATGCCAGTGTAAGATGAATGGAGAAGTTTATGATGAAAAGCTTATGGTCTGGCAGAGAAGGGAGAAGTCTGGATTAGCCACTGAATGCAAGATGTTTTCATAGCATATTACTGTGACTGGAATTGCAGTCAAACTATTTAGTGTTGCTAATTTTCTACCTAGTGCAAGAGGTAAGCTATTTAAAGGGCAGATACTCAGGTCAGTGGTACAAGTACTTCTTTGATCCTATGTCTTTCCCAGTGGATTTGATTCAACACGTTACTACATCAATATAGAGATACATTGGCATGAAGCTAGTCAAATGCAAGGAAATGGGGTTTGACTGGTCATAGCAAGTAGTGCAAATCCATTACTCTGATACACCATCTCCCACTTGCAAATAATGTACAGTACATTGTAAATGCATGCAAACCCAATCTACTTCAAAATCAATAGACCCACACAGCTACAAGGCAAAGATAAACACATTTTATCACAGTTAATAATCAATATTCAAATTACGAACATCCTGTTCTTTAAGCATATCCTTTACTAGCTAAGTAAGAAGGCATCTTTGGTGTAGGAGTTGTGCTGAGTGTTACATGAGTATCATATCTTCAGGGTGGAGAAGTCTACAGAAAAGTCAGAAACATGACAACAAAAGATCCATAAACAGAGAATTACCAAAACTGAGTTTTATTTTCATCACTGTCAGATGTGTCTTTTTTGTTTGTGTGTGGTGGTTTTGTTAGTTGTTTTTTTTCTCCTTTTTTCCTTATTTCCTTCCCAGTTCATGTGATTTAACTGTTTAGCATGATATGTAACTTCTGCTGATAATATCTTGGGAGATAAAAAGTTGCACAAAAACCCCACTTTTATGGATATTTTCATTATGGAAAGCTAAGATAAGATACTGTGTAAGCACCTCCTGGCTAACTGAAAGCTGAAGCTTATGTCAGGCTTCATGAAGCACACAAGGCTCTGATTTTGTATCATTAAAGACTCATTATCTCTTTTAACTTCTGTTGAAAGCATTCATCCATAACCATAGCTACCACTGAAACAATAGAAGTTACTAGATCAGTAATAATGCATTTTTGCCAGTTTAAAAAGCCTTTAAAGAATGGATTTGATTTCACAACACAGGCACAAAAAGCTCATATGCAAGGATAGTATGAGAGGTTATTTCTGAAAGTAACTTAAAAACCAAGCAGATGACAGAGAGAGATGCAATGTTTTTTAGTCCTGCCTTTAAAATGCCTTAGCTTTAAATTTTACTTTGGGATGAAGCTTATTTCCAGAAGGGACTAGATATTTTTCAGTGCTAAGTCCTAAATAGAAAATTCTTAAATGGAACAGAATGAAACAATCTCAATATAGCAATCTTATGAGGTTTGTTTTGGGGTTTTTTTTTGTGGTTTTGTTTTTGTTTTTTCTTTCTCTTGTTTAATATATCTTCTTATACCAAAACTCTCCTTTGAATTCAGCAGTGACGAACAGTAATTTGTACATTTACAGGTTTTGTTTACACTTTCATTATACCTCTACTACATTATCTGATGTCTTGATACAGCTTTCAATCTTACAGCCACTTTAATCTGCTCCTGCACTCAGCATATTTGAGTGAGTTTGTAGGCATAAGGGAATTTTGAAGGTTATATTGCAGTACATGAATCAACAGAAAATGAAATGCACTTGAGACATGATCAGTCAGTTTTAATTCATTGCAGAAAGTTATAGATACCAAAATGCATTTAATGTAATCTGATCTCTTTCTTCAAAGTTGAATTTATGAGCAATTCAG
>NW_009952265.1:5369395-5410888 GCF_000747805.2 Chaetura pelagica
ATTCAGCCGGAGTAGAATGACAACTTTGTTTTAAAAATAGTAGTCTATATTGAATATCATTTTAATGTATCTCTGACATATTTACATCTAACGAGTAGAGAAAAATAGAATCTTTGAACATAAATTTTTATTTTCACAGAAAAAGCAGAGGAATATAATTTGTTCATTTCCTGTAATACCATATGTCATTAAGAGGCAGGTCAACTTGATGATGAATGTCAAAAAATCCTCTGCATTTGGAGGCCAGTAAACAGATTAGGAGCCTGCTAGATTTTTCTGTTGTATTTTAAGGAAGAAGTAAATAACACCAGTGTGCAGTGTTCTATAGAAGGCTACTTGGTACCTGCAGAGCAAGCTGTACTTCCATCCTGTCTGGCTCAAGGATCATAGCTCAGCATATTAACAAACAAGAGTCTACAACCAATTTTCTTCCTTAGAAGCTGACTCTAGCTGGCCATAAACATTACTCGGGTAGTGTATTATTACATGGTATTATTTTGCTAGCTGAGCCTAGTCTTAAGTCACCACATGACTAGTGGTTGATCATGTTGTAAAACAGATTTGTGTACATTTATTTAGGAGAAGTATTGATTTATCCTTAGAAGGGTCCTGTTACAATGGATAAGAGAGACTAAATAAGGCTGAAGTTTTGGTTTCTCATCTTGAAAACACAGTTGATGGCAGTATGCCTAAAAATTGCACAAAGATTATTTGCAATTCTTGATTTACACTATTTTAGGATCTGAGAAAAATCTACTGATTTTGGCAAATTTAATCACCTAGGTGAATGACTGTAAAAAGACACTAGAACTCTTGTTTTTATTTAAGGAAACCGATAACAAGCAAGTACAGTCTAGTTCTTGATGTACAATTTAAGCTTCCTAATGTTTTGCTAGGTGAAAATTTTCATAATAAATGGTAGTCTCAGTATGTCCACAGATGGAATCCAGAGATATGCAGAATCCACATGTGATGTAGAACTACATATAAACATATAAAATGCATGCTTACAACAATATAAAATATGAATTACGAGACTATGACAATCAGACTTACATAGTCACATGTAAAATATGCAAAGTACTTTAATATGTTTAAACAACTGGAAGTTATCCATAATGTGAAAAATTGTATGTGTTATTGTCATGTTAAAACTGAAATACGGGCCAGAAACACCAGAATGCAAAGTTAAGATCTGGTGTCTAAGATACTAAAAATTAAAATACTATGGAACAGCTTTTAGTCATAAATCAGATTTACTTAAATTTTAAAAACTGGGGGGAGGGGAAGGTAAAGGTTTTGGTGATATATTTTCTGTATCTGCTGAATTTATATTTTGATTCTTCTATGCATAATTATGTGGTTATATAAACTGTAATATTGTTTACTTATACACTTGATGCCCTTCCTTCATTAATGCTATAACTTCAGACATTTATAATAGAAATAATTTACTAATCTGGAAGTCAAAATGGACGTGATTTAATAATCTGTGTTTTGGCCTTTCAGGATCCAGAAGGTCAGGGCTGAGAGGCAGAGTAGGGTTCTGCTGTCTCTCTCAGCAGCTCAGAGGGACTACAAAGAACAAAAGGAGACATGATATAACTGAAATAAAAGTTTCTGTTTGAGAAACCCAGACAGGGGTCTCAAGAAACAAGTTATTCCAGTGATGTCTGTAGCATGATTAACAAAGTACAAGGTTATGCAGATATATTTCTTTAAAAAATGAAGCATATTCAGAAAGTCCTCTATGTAAGGAAAATAGATCAATAAATAATTAGATTTATTACTGCTTATAGAAAGAGAGAGAAACTTACTGAGGAAGAAATAAAGAAAAACTATGAAGTAACTATGGAGAGAGAGAAAGAAAAAGTAGTTGGATGGGTTTTTTACTGACATCTATGAAGTATATTGTTATTATTTTCCACTTTTTAAAAAATTAAAAGACTGAAATCTTTTTCCCACTGTGAAGGACCAGGTATTTCCTCACACGAACATGAAATGCCCTTTAGGTCAGCAGACATACCTGACTTAAAGATGGCTGCTCCATGTGGCACTGAACCCTCTCCTTGCTGCCTTCCCTGATGCCCCGAGGGGGCAGCTGCTGCGGGAGAGGAGCCGTGGCCAGAAGAATGGCTGCAAGGGCGGGACAAGGTCCCGTCTGATTGGCTGAAAAGCCTGGAAATACAAAACCAGCTAATTGGGAGTGAAGGAAACCTATAAAGAGACAGCGCGGTGCGCTTTTCCCTCTCTTGTGCTCCTCGTTTCGGTCGCGCTGTTCCGCTCACTTCTCGGTCCGTTTCTGCAGACCTGCCGCTCCTGCTGCTGCCACGAAAGCCGCAAAAGCTGCTTGCTGCCGCTTGCTTTGGGGGAGTGACCTGTGCCTTGGAGTGCCTGCCAGCCTGAGGGCCCTGGCTGCAGCCCGAGTCCTGGCTCTCGCCTAGTCCGGTTCGCTCCAGCCAGACCCGGCTTGACCGAGCTCGTCCCATCCTGTCGCCGCAGCTTTTTCCTGCCAGCCTGTCTGCATTGCCTGCAGCTACCACCCTCAGGAACCTGTCTGCTGCTGAACACGCGTGGTGAGACTTAATTCCTGCCACCCCTGGTCCTAACCGGGTTGCAGGGGAAGGCATAATCCTGTCTTTCTTGCAACAAACCGCGACCCTATACGGGACAAGCATCGGGCATATCCCTCCTCCTCCTTCCCTCATAAATAAGTAAATAAGGTGTGTAACTAAGGTGTACCCATATATAAATATTAAGACATAAGTTCTTGTTATTTGATGCTTAAAAGATATTTCACAGCTCGTATGTGCTTTAATTACCCTTTTTGAACCTCCTGTCCCAAATTGTTTTGTTTTCCCCACAATAAACCGTGCATTCATAAATTCTGATCGGGGGTTGGCTGCTGTTATTGGAAATATTAGTAAGTACTGAGCAAGTTACTCACTCGAAAAGTCAGTGCTGAAGCTCGCTGATCCTCTGGGAGAGGCGAGCGCCACGTGCGGACCTCTCAGCAGATCCTGATAAGCTAAATACACTCCAAAAAGGAGATATAATAGGTCGCGGATCATGAGACCCACCTACTATAGTTTTGCTAGAGCTCTTGATCAACGTTGGGTTATATGAGGGAAAGCCTACAGTTTTCAAAGATTATAAAGACATCACATATAGTGCTTCTCTAAATACGCTATTAATGGATTATCACTATCCTGCCCACAGATATCTCAGCACATATATTTGTGATAAACTTACTAAATTATGTATATTTTGCCACAGGTACACTTTTCAACCCCACTTGCATAGAATTATGGAATGATAGAGTAGTTTGAGTCAAAAAGGACCTTTACAGGTCATCCAGTCCAACCTCCAAGCAATGGGTGGGCATATTTTCAACTGGATCAGGTTGTTCAGAGCCACATCTAACCTGACCTTGAGTGTTCCAGGGATAGGGTACAACTTCAATCTAAGAACGAATGAAACTCACTCTTTTGCCCAAGAGTGTATAAAAAAAATAAGTTATGAAGTCTGATCACTGATTCGTGTCTCACGATTTCTTCATGAGAGCTGTGGTTTAAACTTTCTCAGAGTCTGAGGAACACAAAATGTCTTTTGTGTGGGGTTTCTCTGGTCTCTCAAATAATTCAGAAGACTCTCAGTCACTTAAACCTATTGCTGAAGGTGGTTTAGGGTAATCTGCTTGATTTTATACTAAAATACATTAGTGTGCTTACATGATCAATAACAGCAGGCTTAAAAGATGTTCTTTGAGCTGAATATCAGCTGTTATTAGGAATATGATTCACACTGAAGTAAATGCAGCAAATCTTTTCTCTTGAAATGCTGTACAATGGGATTTCTATTCTGCTTTACCTTCACTGTATTATATTGATCAAAGAAATAAAAAGGTTATCAGTATGGTATGAAACATACAATGACAAAGTCATCCTTTCATAGATTTTAAATAGTTTTGCACCAACAGAGGAGATTTGTACCAATTCTATGACCAGCAGAACATGAGCATGTAGGTGCTCTAAACCCATGCCCAATATTTTTCCTTGCTAACTCTCAGCTAGTAGCTAAAATGTCTTAGACATGGATTGTTGTTTCACTTGATTTTTTATGTTCTGATAAAAACTAAGACAAGGTCAAATTCTAGTTGATTGGCCAGGTAGGCCTTCGGTCTGCTGAAGGCTAAGATCATGGAGAGTTAGATCATGGAGGTACAGTGGGAAATACCTGCTTTGACCTGTCTGACTGCTTTTGTTTGAGGAAAAGCAGCACACATGGTATCCGTGTCCCTTAGCTGCATCAAGCTGTTCTTTGGTATACTGTAGACAGAGGCAACAGTGGCAGCAATTTCATTATTTCCTGACTCCCCAAAGTACTCTATTATGGCTAGATTTTATGAGATGGAACAATACATTCAAATATTACTGCAAGCCACTGGGAGATGATGAAGTGTGAGGGCTGTTTGGGTGGCTTGTTTATTATTTCACACTTTTCCAGTTTGGGCTGGGCAGTCCCTGTCTCAAAGATATTTTGGTCTAATTCTTCATAGGAAAATAGAGAAGCAACAGGACAGTGGAAAGCAAAAGGCAACAGCAGAGAGAAAGTGTAGATAATATTAGAAAAAGATTACTGACTAACTCAGTGACAGCTTGCAAGTGTCAGAGCAAAAGTGGATCTTGATAACAATGAATTGGTTTAATTTTTTCTGTATCATAAAATTTTTAATCTATATTTTGCTATAATAAAGCTATCTGATCTTATTCCATTTCTTATTTTTCCCTAGTAAGAGAAAAAAATTGTTCTTATGTTATAGACCTTGATGATATATTTGAAAGAGAAATTAATATTTTAAGTTCACTTTGCATGACTCTTTGTATTATTTAAATATATATCTGAACATCTGAGAATTTACATTAGACTTCAAAATCCTGACTAGTAGTATGAATGTCCAAAGATAATGAGAAGCTCAACATGAGCCAGCAGTGTGCATTTGTAGCCGAGAGAGGCAATTGTATCCTGGGCTGCATCAAAAGAAACATGAGCAGCAGGTCGAGGGATGTGTTTCTGCCACTCGACTTCGCTTTCATGAGACCCCACCTGCAGTACTGCCTTCAGGTTTGGAGCCCCCAGCACAAGAAGTACACAGACCTCAGTACTCAGGTGAGGCTGGAGGATTGCCATGAAGATAATCAGAAGGCTGGAGCACCTCTGCTAGGCAAACAGGTAGGACAATTGGGGCTGTTCAGTATGGAGAAGAGAAGACTCTGTGGAGAACTTTTTGTAACCCTTCAGTATTTAAAAGGGGCCTACAAGAAAGCTGAGGAGGGCCTCTGTATAATGACATGTGGCAATAGGACAGGGGATAATGGCTTTAAACCAGAAGAGGGTAGATTCAGATTAGACACGAGGAAGAAATCCTTTGGTGTGGGGGTGGTGAGAGACTTGAAGATGTTGCCCAGGGAAGTTGTGGCTGCCCCCTCCCTGTTCAAAGCCAGACTGGACAGAGCTTTGAGCAACCTGGCCTAGTGGGAGGAGCCTCTGCCCATGCAGGGGCATAGGATCTAGACTATCTCTAAAGTCCCTTCCAACCCAAACTATTCTACGACTCTCTGTGATTCCATCATAAACCAAATTAATTACATTTTAAGTAAAAAGAATGGACACACTGAATATTTTCTTCTTCTTTTTTTTTTTTTTTTTTTTTTTTTTTTTCAGATTGCAAAATTCAGACTTAAATTTCAGTGCTTTAAAATTCAGCATTCTGATTCCTAGTGATTTGCTTTAGCTTCCTAGGTCTTATGTAGTTTTGGTATTTCGGTGCAACTGTG
Organism: Chaetura pelagica; assembly: GCF_000747805.2. Classification (NCBI taxonomy): domain Eukaryota; kingdom Metazoa; phylum Chordata; class Aves; order Apodiformes; family Apodidae; genus Chaetura; species Chaetura pelagica. Next base: position 5,375,233 of record NW_009952265.1, read on the forward strand.
TAGAATTCTCAAATGCTAAGCCTAACTCGTGCATTCTGCTTCTTAAAAGGTACTCTGTGATAAATTTGGTTTAGCTCAGATCTATTTTCTTGAGATCCTTAAAAAACTTTAAAACAACCAAACAATCTACCAGACATCTCCATACAACAGACATTTTTCTTCTGTCTCCAAGATGTAATACAAGTAATACATATAGGGATGCTTTGTATACTTCAATTGCTATGTAAGTTTATTTTCTTTTCCACTCATCTTACATTGTATTTCTCAGATAAACTCTGCTAATATCTCACCAAGGTACAGTAAGTACTACTGGTACTTACTGTGTTTTGGAAATGCTCTTTATGAGGGCCACAGGACATGGAGTTGGGATCAAATGCAATTTGTTTTCCCCCCTGAGCAAAGTGTTTACTTCCACTGCCCTTCCCTTAGCTCAGAGGGTGTTACTCCAAGTAAATGTTTCACATGTATTCAACTCCAGAGTGTTAGATAGAATAGCTCTAGAAGCCCTCTGAGGTATTAAAATAATTAACAGTCTCTTACCATCCGAAATTATTTCCTTCGCTGTAGCTAGGAAAGACCTCTGGTATGTAAAAAATTTCTGACTGCCCAGCACTCCATATTATTCAGGGCATGTTCAACCTAGAGCTTTCTCATAATTGTCAGTGTAATCCTAGGGTAAATGTAGAATCTGTCTATCCATGTCATGACAGTATCTTTGTTAGTATTTTGTTACACTGGACTGATGCATTATATTAGTAAAGACAGAAATATCACATTTAGTCATCCTTAATTATGTTTTTACTGTTTGAGCTTGCAACTTGAATTTGGATCTTCTAATATAATAGATTTATCTGACATGTCATGTTAAGCCTACAAAATCAGATGTCACTCCTGAAAACCTGCTCCTCACACTGTCACAAATACCAGCTGCTAATGAACACAGGAATTGCTCAGATTTCCTCCAAAGCATTTTTGCAAATATTTTCAATTTTGGAAAAAAAGCTAACAACTGTTCTAAAAAATGAAAAATTATGTTATGAGGAATTAAACACTTTGTGATGCATACCCAAGGAGGTTTATTACTGTTAGCAGGGATTTATCACTGGAAAGGATTAGTGGAACACATTGCATATTACTGAGGCAATCTTGGATTTCTATCAGATACATATATCAGTATGCATAGCTTGTTCAGAAGATTTATTTTGTATGTATGTGTGTATGTATACGCATCATACTAAGAGATGGTGAGTATCTGTAGTTACCAGTAAATACAGAAAATAAAGTCTGCATAGTACAAAGTGATACAGTGATGATATTGATGACCATTTTAAGCATTGATCAGGTTATATGTAGTACAGATAATGCTTTATGGTTATTTTGCTACCAAGATATTTTAATGTTTATCTTCCTGAAAAAAAGATCAGTGTAAAAGAATAAACTACAAAACCTTTTTAATATATCAAACTGCAGAGAATGACTTCACATGTCTGGAAAGATTAAAATGCTCTTGGGACTTACCAACCCAGACCCGTATTAAAGTATATGATGATTACCTGAGTTTGAGAAATTATTCCTCTGGTTTAGTCATGAGATTTAAGATGGTAAAAACTGAGATAAAACAGATTTTTGCCTGTAGAGAATAGGGCAGCTGCAAATTCATGAACTGGCATTGACATTAGTTGTGAAAACTGACATCACTCTTCTGCTAAAATGCTGAGAATCTTATCAAAACTGGAGAGGCAGTTGCAGACAATAAAAAATATGTCAGCTCCTTGCAGATTCAGTTCTAAGAATTATGCACGTTTAGAAGGTGCTGTTTCATCCCAGTTTCTTTCTGGGAAAAGTAAAAAAGTAAAGCGAATATACGTATCATTCACTTGAGTCACAGTCAGTTATTCTATGCACAGATCTTCCACTGGGCACTAGCAGAAGACTGTGAATTCTTCTGAACGAGATTTAAAGTGATTCCCTACTTACTGTTTCTCAATAAAGTGAACAGAGAAAGGTACATTTTCTGATATCCAGATAATATTGGCAGGTTTTGGACAAAAGGAAAAGTCAAGTATTTTTTAGATAAAACACTGAGACTAATGATATTTCTCTGAAAAGAAATTCAAACTTTCGTGTAGTTCACCAGTGTTCTCTACTGTTCACTAACATTACCAGGGATAAATTTAGAAGACTCTTACCTATATCAAGGTAATAAATGCAATGTTGCTGAAATGTCACTATAAGGTGTACTCAAAAAATGTTTATGCTAAAATGAAAAAAACCAACACATTCCTGACAGTGTTGCCTATCTCCTTGATATTTAGCTCTTTTAGTATTTTGTGTAAAAATCTGATTCCCCTCAATAATAATACTGTATCACATGACTTCAGTTATTAGACCATAGGTATCTAACCTTTGCACTCAGTGGAATGATGTTACCTTTAGGCCATCAAATCCACTGAATTTAAAGCACTGAAGTATCTGTATATTGATTACAATATACCTTAATCAATATTTCACTCTGTTCATACACTGTCTGGACATACTTTCCACCATACCATTCTCTCATTGTTTTTCCTTGTTATGGATTTTTCCCTGGTTAAATTTGTTTTCACAAGTGTACTTTTTTCTGCAGCTATGGAGTCTCTCTAAACTTTTTTTATCTCACTTTCTTCCAACATCTTGCTGGAAAAATTAGTGATGGTGTTATACATGAACAATGTACAATTTTACTGAATAGATTAATTTATTTCAATTAAGACTGTTCATACATTGCAGCTTTCCACAAGTATTTTGCCTCTACTCCTGCACACTCTCTCCTTCTCAAAGAATAATAGAACAGTTAAAAATAAAGACATACTTTGGTCACAGGGCAATGTCTTACTAAATATTCAGATGTCAGCGCATCTATAGCTTGGAGGGACAGCACACAAGGCCCTTTCTAGTCCTTACTCAGTGAATGTCAGCAAGCTGAGAAAATCTTGTCATCTACCCAAGGTCTTGAAGGAGTATATATATCTAGTAGAGAGTATATATACCTAGTATATCCTGGCCTGATCTGTCTTCAGAGAGGATTGTTTTTTCTCGTTCTGTTTTCCTGAGACAAATGCAATGAGTATTGAAAATTATTATCTTATATTTCATAGTTTTTCTGTGAAATGTTGAAATGTAATATAACACAGCTTTTTAATTATTTCCAGACTAGTAGAAATGTAGAGACAATAGCATGCTATAAACAACATGTTGTAAATAAAACACAAAAATTATTACTAATGTTTCTGGTTGTGGTCTGTTTGCTTAGTTTAAAATTATTTTGATCATGTTACTAGTGTGCAGAAGCATGGGTTAACGAGACTGCAGTTTTGTAGTTCACTAAGGTAGGGAAGGTAAAGGAGGTTTCTGTTGATCAGACTCTAGGTTATATAATTATCTGATTCCATGTGAACTTTGTTAATTAATGCTTGGTTCTTACTGATTCTTCACCCTCTCATACTACTGCATATCGGTAACTTGAATATATTCAGGGTTTAGAATAATTGCTTTCTGTATAAAACATTAGAAAGACAGCTGCATTTTCAAATTTTTTCTAGATCAACTAAAGGATGCCAAATTATTTTCCATTTTCATAGGTTGTCTTAGTATTTGAATTCCAAGCAATATGTTCAAGTTCTCCTAAATAGCCAGACAGCAAACTGCATAAAAGGGATTGAAGGTAGACACAATTCTGTACCCCTGGTATCCCATAAAGTTTGCTAACAGTGCATGAGCATGGAAGTGGTGCATTTATCTTGAAAATCCAGTACAGGCCTACAAGAATTGAGGGCACTCTTATTTTTTTTGTCAGGGAGCAAGGCTTTTATGAGTGCAGCTTGAACACAGCTGTGTCTTTTCTAATATATGGCCAAAAGGCAAAGTGCAACATGAGATTTTTATACATTCCGAGGCCCATCTGCCATGCAAAACCACTTATCTTTGTGGCTACAAGTTAGTTATTGATCCAAAATGGTAATGAAAAGAAAAAAAGAGAGAGAAAAAAAGGAGAAAGATAGAAGAAATAGTGCAAGAAAAAAGGCAACAAAAGGGAAAAATGCAGGGGAGAAAAGAACCATAAATACATTCTTTTGTTGTTCTTCCAGCTGCATCTGTGAGCAATTGTCACAGTTACTAGTCAAACTGTATTTGACTTATTGCCAACATGAATTTTCCAAAACCCAAATGTAAACAAACTCTGCAAGTGCTTCCTTATTTGCCAAGCCAGTAATTATTTACTTTGTTTGGGCCTAGTATTACTGTCAGTTCAGCTTTGCAGTCTGTAATATGTTTGCTAATGAAACCATGAGGTCTAAAGCTATGTATTAACCTTGCCACCCTTCAATTTTGAGCTCAATGAAGTTGCACCGTGGTTTTGTAAACTGGGGTTGAAGGATAGGCAAATGGTTAATTATATTTTCTGTTTTCCTTTATCTAAGAAAATTGTTCATCTTTAAATCTGCCTTGCATTTAAGGCTAACTCAATGAATCTAAAGCACTGAGAAGATGTATCATTTAGAATGATTGTAATTACCATTTGTACAGCATATCTGAAAGCTGGCAAACATGCATAACCATACTTGATAAGTCATGAAATCATTTCACAATAACTCAGAGATGGTAAAAGTGTAAGAAGCAGATGGGAGACACTTAGCTGGGGGAACAATAGGGATAGTTGAGTTACTTTTTAGGTACCATATCTTGTCCTAGGCCTGAAGGCTATATATGTATTATGCTTCCTTGTTAGTTTTTCGGGGGATTTAGGATTATGGGTCCTTTAATTCTGGAGTGAGAAATAAATGTAATATCAGCGATAAGTATAGACTATCATTTTAGTACATATCAAACTAAACATAATCATCTTTACTCAGCATAAATAAGTATGTCTACTAATAGTTTTGCTGTGGATTGTTTAAAGTTAGAACTCAAACAGATTAGAACAGAAACATACCATACCTTTTACCCCCTATGACCAAATCACTAGAACAGAAGACATTCAGGTGGCATGTGATGTGTGCTGAGATTTTATCCTCATGAATTGTGGTTGAAACTTTATTTTTCCATCCTTTGTTCTTGTGGTCATGTTTCTTTTGGTATCCAGCACTATGCTAAGGCCACTTGACCTGTCTGCTGTAATATACAAAGCTTTTAACAACTTTAATGCACTCTGACAGCAACCAAGGGTTAGTGTGACACAGTGTAAGGCTGATTGGACTCTTTTTTGTAGACAGGGTTCTATTTTTCTCTGAAGTAATAAGAGAATGCTAAGAAATTACTCTTGGGCTCTACCAATGTTATTTCTTTTACATAGATGATCCTAGTAGAGTTAGGTTAGCCTCTCAAATGTTGTCCAATCAAGTAATTTAGTACCTTGGTTGCAATAATGAATTTTTTATTAGAAATCTCCTTTTGCTGCCTAGGTATTCAAATACTATGCAATATGAAATGCTGTTAGTAAAATCTTGTACTTAGTTTCTGTTTCAAAATGGGAGTCTAATCTCTGACCAGAACTGTTACACGGGAAACAAATCATTGCTAATAGATCCTCTGATATTTCTTAGGATACTTTTCCATGGAATAAATTACCAAAATAAATGTGATTTAAAAGCTGTTCAGGTATCATGTGACCAAAAGCATCTGACCAAGCCAGGACTTCAAATACATTCCAGAATTATGGCAACAGGGAAAAAAATTGTCTTGTTCTGGTGGTGGTCTTCAGCTATTTAAGGCCACTCACTTTATTTTGCCAAATCCTCAAACAGAATAGAGTCAACAGAAACTCACTGGGCATTCCCACTTGGCGTGATAAATTTAGAAGGTAAAAAGGGCTAAAGAAAGCTTCTTGGTCACTTAGTCCTCAGCTGCCAGAATGGTTTCTTGCAACAATGTGTGTGATGAAGATAAAAAAATGCAAATATTTTTATCCTAAGGACTCAAATAATACTCTAGAAGTCTTTGTTCTGGGTGTCTTCAGATGGATAGAACCAAAGATCTAATATTGTGTTTCTAAGTCAAAAGGATGTGGAAATAATGTTGAAACATAGAACACAAACAAGCATTTAATTTCTGGAAAACTGCTGACTTGTGTTAAGTCCTAGTGGTTTCTGTTCTTAAATTCAGAACTTCATATAGCTCTACCTAAAATTTTCCTGAGTCCTGTTATTGTTGGAAGAATATTTATGTACACATTTTTTAATTTTTTTTTTAATTGATAAACAAAATTGTGTTTTGCTGGTTTCATTTAAAAGAACCTATCCTTGAGGTGAAAGTTAGTATATGTGACTGAAACTGTTTGGGTTTTTATTATTCTTTGTATCAGAGAGCCCTGTTTCATGCTTTTACAATTTCATTTCATGGTTTTCTTTTGATGATGTTTTTGGCTTGTAATCTAAAATTTTACACTTGAGTCATACAAAAAAATTCTCCTCTGCAACACAAGTGTACACAAATCACTGGCAGAAGGTAAATTGTGGATAAATGGATTGAACTATGAGCTTAAAGATGAAGGGGACAAAAGCGTGTCCCAAAGCTGCATTTGATAGTCTTAGTGTCTTATCTGGGGATGTTTTACACCAGGCTTGAAGACTGTATTTGTTCATAGTGATTTGTACAATCTACAGTGACATTTTATTTGAGCTGGAATCATACAGACAAGCCATAACATGCATTTAGCTCTTTCTTTTTTTGTTTTTATGAGATATCACAGTAAAACTGTCTGTAGAAGGTTGCTTGAGAAACACATTTAAAATGTTGAGATGAATATTGTAATGAATGATGATAAGATGCTGCAATGAACTGCAATGGTAATCTTTTATCAGAGATAGTTTACAGAAGAGATGTGTTAGGGATCATATTCTTTTACAGGCTACTGTGAGCAACAGTTTCAACTCTTGTCTTAAAAAGAAAAAATATTTTAGCATGGATATTTTGCTGAATAAATTAATGAACTTCTTAAGGGCATTCGATTATTTTTCAAAACAACACTATTAGCAATACACAGAACTGGAAAGTAAATGCTTATTTTTCCTCTTTAGCTGTAGTTACCATTTTAAAAGGAAGAATATTGGAGACCGAGAAACTCCGGTTTATAAATCAGTGCACTTTATTGACACAGGACACAAAGTAACATGAAAGAAATTTCTTGGTGTGAATGTTTCTCCACAATGTTTCTGTCAAATTTATTGATAAGCTAGTTAGTTAATCAAGGTAATTTATACAATGATATATCTTAATGATAGTATAGTGTTGTTCTCAATGAAGCAGTGATACAAAATCTCACAAGGCAAAATCAGACCCCATATCTATTAGGTACAATGCATATATTCGTCAACAGAATGCAAAAGTTGTCTATTTTGTCCCAATCTCTTTAACATTTTTTCCCACAAAATATTTTTGAAGGGAGTCATAGCTGATGATGTGATTCATAGAAAGTTTGTAATAGCATATATATTTCCTCAGACTAATGGAGATTTTTATTGACATTTTTACAGATCACAAAATACATGTTACCGTGAATTTTTTTATTATTGAGTAAAAAATAAAAACTTTTTTAAAGGCTATTTAAAGAAGCTATTATTTTAGTTACATAAAATGGCATTAATTTCTGAGTACTTTTGCATGGCTCAGAGCTCACAAATGTCTTAAATTAAGGATCTCCTAGTGTAAAATTCTCAGCTGCCATCATCAAGAGTAACCACTAGTGCCTTATGCCAAATCAGAAATTAACACAAATGTGGACTCTTTTTCGTATGATAATGTCTGCAGCAGTTTTATGTGACAGGGAAAATATGGAATCCATTCATTTTAACCTCCAGATGGATTTTTGTAGATTCCTTTTTAGCTGATTGAACCCTGCATTACAAATCCAAATGAAAATTCCCATCTGTCTTTAAGTCCTGAATGGAACATCAAAGTGTTTCCATTATTGTTCTGCTAATTGTGATTAAACACACCAAAGAAAACAGAAATCCTAAGCAAGGTCAGGACCCTACTGGGGCAAGAACTGTGCAAAATACACAGCAAGAAATATCTCCTCTCCAAGGGGCTTACAGATTTAAAAGATGATGCTGACAAACAAGAAAAAATGAAGTAATACTCTTCAGATGATAATGATCTGAAATATGTACTCAAGTAATTGAGATGGATCATTTCAGTAGATGAGATACTTTCTCAGTGACTTGGTTTTCTGACATCACTGTAATACAATGCCTGATAATACCGGAAAGCTCAAATTAAACAGTCAAAACTCTCTACTTGATTTTGAAATTGTTGCCTTTTACAACTGTCTTGTGGTCTAAAAAGAACACTAATGTTAAGAGCAGTTCTGTGCCCCATTACTTCTGGTCCTAAAATGACCACAAGACCTTTCTTGTATCTTCCCTCTGAAGCTTGGAACTCTATATGAGAAGTAAATGTTGCTTTTCGTTCATGTTACCAGTTGCATTTTTTCTGATTTGTAAGTCCATACATTTATGCACTTGTATAATGTTGCATAACAATAATTTGTATCACACTCTCATAGTAAACACCAGTTATAGCAAAATGGTGTATTCTCTAATGCCTTGCTGAGCTGTGTACTTATATTAAACTGTAACTATGTCTGCATATTAAAAGTCATTATGGCTTAAATTGCATGTGTTTGAGAATGTGATCAGCATAGAAATAGGATTTTTGAATAATAATCACATTCAACAATGAAAGGAAGTTCTTCCTTATTTGTATAAACTATAACTTTTTCTATTTATGTTCTTATCAGACAGGACTGTCTACAAACTAGAAAAATTATTCTCAGAGGAACTTAGTTCTGTGCAATAACAGAAAAATTGCTGGATCATAGTGTTGAGATGAAAAATTATGAATCATACTCTGATTTCCTAGAGAATTCAGAAATGAAGGAAAATGTATACTGTGACATTTCTAATACTATTTATTTTATTTCTATATAATAATAATCAAGAAATTTCACAGTGTCTTCAAATGGGACTGGTAATCAGTGTCCTTGAAGATTCTAAATGGCATTTATGTATACTACAATAGACATACTCCTTTTAAAAACAAGAGATTTAATTAAAAAAATGCACGCAAGACATAGCAACCTGGTAGCAATTTAGACATATATTTAAATAACCAAGACCTGTTATCTAAGGTGTTATAGAAGTAGGTTTTTAGTGATGACAGAATCTCAAAAGTCCAGGGGTTTAGAAAAGCGTGACTCAAGACACTAAAATCAGAGTTGCTTGAAGACTTTCAATATTACTTCATGTTCTGAGAACATTCTTCTCAACCCAAATAAGTCTCTGATTCAAATGTTGCATGGTCTGAGACTAGGCATTGTTTATGATAATGCCAATAGTAAAATCAGGCAGAATTTTACAGCATTATACTAATGGTGCAGGGAAGCCTCTAAACCTCCAGAGAAAATTATTTTTTATTGCAGTTATGACAGGTTAAAGATATGAGAAAATACAGTGAAGAATGTCAGATGGTTTGGAAATTTCTCTACAGGACCACTATGATTTCTAGATGAAATTTCTATATGTACTTGAGTACTACATTCTGAAATTATAAAACTGATTACTCATTATTATGGACTGGCCAGCTCCTGGTAAGGTTCATAAGTGTTGAAGAACATTTATCTTTCCCATATTTATTTGGGCTATGGGAAACTGGCAAATGAGACCAGAAAAACTGCATAGCATAATGATGCATAATTTTTGGGTGTAAGTTGAAAAGATTTGGGAGTGAGGGATGGCCTTTGTGGGAGGTAGTCAGGGCCTGTCCTGCGCTGGACACAGCTGGTTCCAGACAGCTCCACAACAGGCCCACCACAGGCCAAAACTGAATCCATCCATTCTTCTGGTACAGATACATCAACACAGGCATTGAGACTTGTGAATGAGGCCACACCAGAGCATGTAGTTCCTTGACCAGACTGCAGCCTGCGGAAGACCCACAATGAAGCATGATAGCAAACATGAGAAGGAGGGGAGCAACAGAAAGATACCACTATGTCCTGACTGCACACACTACTTATTGTCTCACTTAAGGGGTTGAGTGTAACCTGTGGTGATACCAATGAGGAGGGATGTCTGTGGTGAAAAAATGAGGCTGAGACTCTGAATGAGGAGATGGGGTGCCTGCAGATAAGCTGACTATAGAAATGAAATTGAGCCTGGGGAATGGGTAAGAAAGGCATTTTCCCTAAATGTGTAAATGTTTGTTTCTTTTTTGCTGTTGTTTCTCTTTCCCAATACCAAAATATTGTCCTCAAATATTTATATTAATTTGTAATAAAATAATTTTTCAAAAGTCTGTTTACCCTGCAACTGTAGTTGGTAAGTGTTCTCCTTGTCTTTATTTTGACCTGCATGTTTTCCCATTCTCTTATTTTCTTGCTCTGTCCTACTAGAGACAGGGTAATGAGCAAGAGATTTTGTGAATTCTTGTCTGCAAGCTGAGGCTAATGTGCCACAGTTACAGTAGATATTTGAGAAAACATCTAGTAGACCTTTGAGAAAGTTCTTTTGGGTGCATCATCTTTGAGAACTGGAAAATTGTGCTGGTCTTGGCTGGGACACCATAGCTTGTATGGCTCTGTGTTTTGGCTTTGTGATCAATACAGTGCTGACAACACACTGGTGTCTTAAATGTTGCTGAACAGTGCTTGCATAGCATCAAGGCCTCTTCTGTTTCTCACACTATCCTGCCAGTGAGTAGTATAGGGGTACACACGAATTTGGTAAATGGGACACATATGGGATAGATGACCCCAGCTGATCAAAGGCATATTTCATGCTTTATGATGTCATGCTCAGCAGTAAAACCTGGAGGAAACAAGGAGGGAGGGAGAACATTCAGAGTTATGGCATTTGTCTTTCCAGGTAGTGATTATGAGTGACAAAACCCTGATTTCCTGGAAATGGCTGAGCACCTGTCTGCTGATGGGAAATAGTGAATTAATTCTTGTTTTATTTTGTCTGTGTGCCCAGCTTTTCCTACTTTTGCCCCTCCAACTCTCTCCCTCCCTCATCCCACTTATTGTAGAGTCAGCAAGCAGCTCTGTGGGCCTTAGCTGCCTCCTGGGGTTGACGCACAACAGAACATCACTGGTATAATCTGTTTCTGGCAGAACCCATTCCAAAATAACCAACAGGAAGCACCACCACCTGAAGTGTTTCTTGGGCTTTGCTGATGCCAGCTGCTTGTAGGCACTGGTCCACCTCCTGGACTACAATATGAAAAACACTCTTGTAGATCATTATGATTCACCACCTTGCTTGTGAAATGTTTTTATGTTATTTGCCTCTTTGGTGTTCAGCCAGAACTCTGCTTGGTTTTGGAACTCTGCTCTGATTGGAAATACGTACTGGTTCAGCTGTGCATATTCCATCTGAATCTGACTCTGTATGATAGTTATTTGCAGACAGGTCAGCTGACACAGCCTAAGCTGCATCTGACATCCTACTTGAAGAAAATAAGACCTGTGGCATAAAATCACATGACAGTTATGTATTTGCCGAGTTCCCTACATGGGATTCATCACATTTTATTGAATGAAAAGTTTTAAAAGGAAACAATTTATTTTCACAGAGAAATGGCTTCATAAACATATTGTATTTGATAATCATATTTGGAAATAGATATTTTTTCTTAAAAAACTCATTTACTTGTGGGTTCTAATACTTTTTTGTATGCATAACATATACTAACACTTTTGCACAACTCTTCTTCTGATTTCAAAGAGAAAGAAAAAAGGAAGCACTGTAAGCTTTTAAACATTAAACTTTGATTTCAACTTCCAAGCTAAAAAAGTTTTATTTATATAATTAACTTCAGTATCTGTTAGTGTTATATAATTTGAAGAAATTTCAGTATGTAGACTTTATGAAGTTCATTTAAGCTTAAGGAGAATGGAGAAGCTTTTAAATCGAACAAAAAGTTCTGTCCACATTGTACCTTTTTCTGGAAAATTACTCAAAACTGAAAAGTTTTATGCTACAAAGAATGGCAAAATATCTCTGCCCTGATGAGACCACACCTGGAATACTGTATCCAGTTTTGGGCTCCCTAGTTCAAGAGAGACAAAGATCTACTGGAGAGCCAAGAGGAGAGCTACAAGGATGATTAAGGGACTTGAACATCTTTCTTATGAAGAAAGGCTCAGATAACTGGGGCTGCTTAGTCTTGAGAAGAGAAGGCTGAGAGGGGATCTTATTATTGCCTACAAATATCTGAGTGGGTGTGAAGAGGAAGGGGCCAGTCTCTTTTTGGTGGTGCCTAGTAATAGGACAAGGAACAATGATATAAACTAGAACACAGGAAGTTCCAGCTCAGCATGAGGAGAAACTTCTTTACTGTGAGAGTGACAGAGCACTGGAACAGGCTACTCAGAGAGGTTGAGGACTCTGCTTCTCTGGAGACTTTCAAAACCCACCTGGATGTGTTTCTATGTGGTTTGCCCTAGGTTATCCTGCTTTGGTGGGAGGGCTGGACTAGATGATCTCTAGAGGTCCCTTCCAACCCCTAATATTCTGTGATTTTATGATTTTATGAAAACTACCCCAATGTTTTCAGATGACCCAAAAGAGTCTGAAATTCTCACAAGAAAGGTTCTTCTTCAGAGTTTTATGGCTCAGTGCTACATATCCAGAAGTAACCCAAAATGGCTCAGATAAGCTTTTGCTAGAATTTGAATGACTGAGAAATTCTTCATAGTCTTTAAGCTTTTACACTTCTACCACCATTAGCTACAGAGATATTTCTATTCCATATACACATATGAATGTTGTTCTGCTAAGTATAGTTTGATTTGATGCACATGAAAAATATTTTAAATAATTATTTGTTAGCAAGGGTGGTTTATGTTTTTTTTTGACCTTTCCTTTTTCTTATTGCCTGTAAAAGTTAATTCCTTCAATAGGCTGGGTTTTTTTGTTTGTTATTAATTTCCCCAATTTATTTTATACTCAATTTTGTGGCTCAGTACACATAAACTTTTAAGATGTCTTCTCCAGTTCTTGAATATTTTTTTTTTTCATTTTTGTATTCATTGTGTTAAAATAATTATATAGTGTGATCTGGATGATTCTATAACTTTTTAAAATAATCTATTGAGGTAACATGGGACATTTAGGAAATTATTTTAATTTCTTCATTGCTTTGGTTTCCTATCTTTTTCCACAAATATTTTTTTCATATATGTGTTAGAAATTGGTGCATATCAGGTATGGCATAGTCACCCATAAGATGTTCTTTTCCCTGTAAGCTCCTATTCCACCAGACTTTATCACATTTGGGATTGGCATTTTCAATATGTTTGCATTCAATTACTAATGCTTACTCTGATCCCTGCAGTGTGACAGTAGATATTTCAAAATCTGAAGAAGAGAATAAGGAGGTGATACAGAAGTCCTTTATTCCAGGCTGGCTATGGAAGCAATTTTTTTACTTTTTGCCTTAGCTCCATTCTCAATTTCTTCTTCTGATGTTTGTGCAAATGTTGTCATATAGACCATAGAGAAGCCTTTATTCAACAATAAATTCTTGTTAGTGCACAATTTCTGTTCTAAATTCTCCATCATGTATTGAGTCTGTGTGAAGGGAGGACCCGTGTTCTGGATGGATTATCAGCGCCAAGGGGAGGGTGGTGCTCACCCAGTCGAGCAGCTCAATGAACAACCAGCTCTTCTCTCAAACATTTGACCCAGTACACTGGTTGCAAAGGGCAGATCAAATAAGCAGGTCCCCAACTCTGATGATAATTGATGATTTAAAATTCTTCTACAATACATCAAATCTGGATTAATGAAAAAAAATCTGACTAGCTATCCAAGTATAAATTTGCTTGGAAAGCACAAGGTTTTAATGTCTGATGTTACATTCATCCACGTCCTTTAACCATTCTTTTCTGTGGCCGAAGTTTTATAAGCAGGTCAAACCACATTTAACTGCCAAGTGGAGTCCAATCTTCCCCAGTCCTAGGTGAATGTTACCACTACCTGCTTTTGCTACTGCTGCTACTTGCATGGCTCGTACTCAGTTATTGAATATTATTTTAATAAAATAAGTGACCTGTCTTCAGCCAATCACATCATTGATTTAGCAAAAAAGGGGTTGCAGAAAACAATATTTGAAGCTATTGGGAGGTAAGGAATATTTCTTTTGGTGGTAGCTGAGCCTTAGAAGGACTTCAATTCTGTTTGTGATACTTACTCCTTCACTGTGAATTTTTCTTAGCAATATTTTTACTCAGGAAATAAAGCAAACATTTTTTTTTCTCTTGATTTAGGTAATTGGAAAACAAGCTTTTCTTTACTTTTATAGCAATTCTACTACTGATTCTGTTCACTCACACAGCTATTTTTCTTCTCATCCTGCACATCTGTGTGTTTTCTTAGCTGTAATATCACCAGTGCCTTCCTTCCTAACCTTGCTAAAATTGCCTTTTTGCACAACACTGAAGAAGTGGCTATAGTGCAATACACTGAAGTTAAATACATACTGTCTTTGCAGATGTATGCTTAGTGTAAAGTGAATGCATCCTTATATCTGTTATACACTGTGAATTTAGACATGGATTAAGGTTTAATTGTCATAGTGCCAAAACATGCCCTCAGGATTCAGGCTTACTGAGAGCAATTTATATTGCATGTTCCAGTCCCCAGAATGAATTTGTGCCACAAAAAACAACACAGGACTTTTCTTCACATCCTCCTCTCAACCACATAATCTGGAAGAAAGCTAGTAGAAGCACTTCCATATGGAAAAAAGATAGCTGCAGCCAAAACAAGTTGTTCAGCTTATTAGAATCAGTATGAATAAGTTCATTGAAAATTTGGCATGTCTGAATGTTATTTTCTAAAGAAATTATTAAATGTTGATCATTTTTCTCATTTAAATGAGATTTTGAACAAATGACAAAATATTTTGTGCCTGAGGGCAATAAATATTTTTACTATGTGAAAATTTAGATTGTTGTGATAATTTCCAAGTTTGGTGAATGGCAGCATTCTAAAGCTAGTAAAAGCAAGAAATAATAATTAAAAACAAGTAAACCAAACTCCAAACAGAATTTATCTTACAGTAAAAGATTTTCACAATGGGTATGTACTTTAATGTTACTGTCAAAGTACAAAATATTTTGAAATGTTTTAACATTTATACATAAATAAAGCAACACAGGTAGCCTATATATGTGCCTGTCATGAAGGCTCCTGTGGGATGGGTCTTTGCTTCCATGCACAGTGAAGGAGTGTCTTGATGGACTGGTTCATTCAAGGTACATCGAGCAGGAGTTTTCCTATATATAAAGGAATCATGGAATCAGAGTGGTTTGGGTTGGAAGGGACCGTAAAGATCATCTAGTTCTACCCCCTCTGCATGGACAGGGACGAATATATTTTCATTACTATTCAGTTAATTCTGTTCATGTAGTTTCTGCCTTTGACAAGAGAGGATTGAACCTGGGGGCTCTAGGTGTTTCCACTTTTATATTGAACTCTATGCATTTTGTGTTCTAGTTCTGTCCTCTGGAATGATAATGCCAATTTCTTAAATCACTGTCATCTTCCCACTCTACTCAGCACTTTTCTACTCTACTCTGCACTTCTCAGGCCACATCTGAAGTGATGTGTCCAGTTCTGGCTCCCACAATTCAAGAAAAACATGTTAAGACTGGAGAAGATCCAAAGAAGGCCATGGAGACGATCAAAGGGGCAGAGAACCTGCCCTGTCAGGAAAGACTGAAGGAGCTAGATCACTTCTTCCTTGAGAAGAGAAAGCCTGGGAAGGGCAATGGGTACGAGTTGCACTGGGAGAAATTTCATCTCAATAGCGATTTTTAAAATTTTTTTTTACAGTGACAACAATCATTTACTGCAACAACCTCCCCAGGGAAGTAGAGTCCCCGTCACTGGAGGTTTGCAAGATGTGACTGGACAGAGTGCTGAATGATGTCATCTAAGATCCCATTCCCATGAAATGTTAGACCATATGATCTTCAAGATCCCTTCCAACCTGGGTTTTTCAATTACTTTATGATCTAAATATCTTCCACTTGCAAAGGTAAGTGCAGGTCTTGCTCTTGGAATCCTGCTTCTCCCCGTCTTAGTTTTAAGTATCTAATTATTTTTTTAAGTGACTTATTATTAAGCAAACAGCTTATATAAAGATTCTTAACTAATATAAATCTATTTATATCAAGGAACAGAACATTCAGTGCTTGCTAGCTGAATAGGTAGAACCTATTATGCAAAATTCTTCAGGATGAAAATATATTACTGATGAAAATTAAGCCAGGAACTGACTTTGGAAACATCTCCTATCATCAGATCTTGGCCAATCATTGTCTGCTAGACATAGAGATGTTTGTCTCTACTTGATACTCATTCAAGGTACATATTGCAGCTCTTCTATCATGTCATAACTGGCTTTCCATTAGATGATCCAGGACTGTCTACCTGGTGAACACACCTTTAATATTTTAGCAAATATTACTGGCATAAGCAGTGTCAATGGAGGCACATATTCTCTTTGCACAAATTGTTTTTAGCTTAAGACTATCAGACCCTTAGTGCTTACTGCCAGTTACCGAAGCTGGATTTCCAAACTGCCATGAAGAGCAATTACGGCAACCCTGCACAACAAGACTAATTTTGTCTATATATAGTGTTTTTCATGGTTTACAATTTCCATGATATTTTGACAGACCAGATTTAGATATATAAATATTTGTGGTTGCTAAGCTACTAAATGTATTTATTTTAGACCTTGCATAATGTTATTTTGAGGCAAAATAAGTTGCTTTTTAATACCTCATAATGAGAGAGGTTTAGAGATTAATGTATGCTTTTCTGACATTTCCAATGTAAGTCTTCTGTGGAACGCACATTACTGATCAAGTCTGGCCTTTTTTCCTACAGTAACTTCTCTCTTTTTTTACTACTTTCTTGAACACATGGTTTGTTTTATGTAACAGAATTAAATGGCCTACCATACAGAATTAAACCACGTAAGTTAAAAAGTAAAATGCCTATGGGCTACTTTCAGAATGGTATTGGGAAGAAAAAGAGAAAACTACACCTGGAAGAACAGAGAACTCTGTTGATGAGCTATATCTGAGTCTGCCTCTCCACCTATTCTGTTTTGTTATCATCATATTGCCTGAACTCTCTCAGTCTTTCTTTTTCTGGGAAAAGTCCTTGTCACCAGGTGATGAAAAATAATGTAGTAAAGGGCCATGAAGTTCACCTTCCACAGACATGATAAAGGTTGACTAAGCCTCTCTTTATTAACCAGACAATAGATCTGAGCTTACAGTTTATCTTCCTTTTTCAGCCTCTTTGTGCCACTCTGGTAGCACTTACAAAAACTGCCTTTTTTTCCCAAGCAGAGCAGTTTCCCATTTTGGAATGACCTTGTATGTCATAGGATCAGCCTAACAAATTTCTGTTGCCTCTGACAAAAGGAGCTTAGCATCTATCTACAGACCCATTATCTTCTGGCTCCTATCATAGTATCATCTTTAGGCTATAACATCCTAACATATATAAAAACTTTTGGTCTGCAATAGATCTGATCCTATCACCCTGAATGGTGATAGTAAAATATATTTGAACTAGTATACATGGTTTGGGTCTGCATTTTTAAGTGCATCTAGGATCTTAATGGGTTAAAGAGGCTTCCTTTCCCCATGTATTTTATTTCGATTTACTCCTTTGGGGTTTTGAATAATCTTAAAAATCAGATCTTGTATGTTAATGAGGACCCCAGTATGACTGTGTTGATTTGTTATCTCTGGCTAGTATATAAGGATTTAATTTGAGGTAAAAGGAACCACAGTCTGAAAAAGAACTTTTCACACATTTTTTCTGTGTTAGAACAATGTCTAGCACAACAAAATCCTTTTCTGTAGTTACTGTTCTTAATTGTTACAACACACAAAGTATATATAATTTTTTTCATGCCAGCTCTTACTATGACTTGAAATACTGTCAGGAAAGTTTTGAACTTATTCAGTATCAGGCCAGTAGCTTTAGCACTTGCAACACTTAAAAAGGAGACATAATTATTTTTTAAAAATTTTTTTTCTTTAGGCTGTTGCACACTCTGTTCTTGCCATATCCTTAAGCCCTCAGGGAGCACTGAGTGCTTTGGTTCCTCTGCCTTTCAGCATTACTAAATACTTTTAAGTAGAAAGAATGACACATTTTGTTGTTGAAATGTAGCAGAATACTGAACTGAACTTGAGTATCTTAGCTGTGAAAGAGTTTGTTCTGATCTAGCCTTCATTTGTCATTTGAGAAAAAATATTAAGAATTACTTCCACTTTTTCCTCTTTCTTTTGTACATTAAATAAGGAAAGATGCCATTCTTCTTGTCCTCCTCAATCCTCTATCTGAGTAAGGAGCAAAATAAAGACAAATGTAAGCAGTAAACCCTTTGTAGACTTAGTTCTGGATTGGAACAAGTTGGATTCTCCAAACATATAACAGAAATAGGTTTTTGGCTGTATTAAATCAGCCAGTGAGGAACCAAGTAGATCCTGGGGGCAAGCCACATATCACATCTGGCTAAAATTCAGAAACTGGCAGAGTTTCACTGCTTAGGGAAATTTAAAGTGAATGTGAAGTTCAACCTCATCAACAATTTTAGTTGCTGCTTGGGAAATGGAAATAGTACAGATGTCTAGCATTTACAGTCCTGTACCAAAACTTGTAAAGAAGCAAAGCAATGCTGGTTTTCACTGGGTATTTGGTTTCATTATAGTCTATTTTTGGATCCCTTAATCTTTCTCCTAAAAATAGTGATTGTAAGAACTAAGCAGTTTATAGAATGTTAAATGGTGTATATTCATACATCAGATTGATCACAATAGTGTTTTAAAACACGTTAAATAATGAGGTGGGCAATTTAAATGTTATCTCAAAAAAAAAAAAAAAAAAAAAAGAGAGAATTTACACTGAGGTCCTTTACTTTTTTTTTTTTAATTAAGCACCTAGCAAGAGAATATTCTATACATTAAATAATAAAACACCCTCACACATTTCTTTTCTTTATCAGCTTCATATATGGTAGCTTGCTTTGAATACCGATTTTTAGAATATAAAGCTGTTGTTCTTAGTGAAAATATTGTCACACTACAGAAATTTACCACATCAAACTGCTCTAATGACAAAAGTTGCCTATTAAACTCAGCAAAAAAATATACAGCAGTAAGCATTGCCTGTCACTTTCACTGCCTCCCTAACTGAATGAGCTAGTCTTATACATTAACTATTTTTTTTCTGAACATCCCTCCTCTCTCATTCTCCATGTATTTGTTCTGTAGCTCCTGTTTTTTCCCTAATCTCAGATTACGCAGTAGGTGTTTTTCTGTGCTCCACTGCAGAAAGTCCATTTTCTATTTCTCCATAGCTGAAACTCTTAGTTGGTGTTTGATTGGATTTTATCTTAACTAGTAAAACTCCCTTTGAGTTTTCTCCAGCTTCACATGCCTTCTGCTGTGAGATTTTTTGATGACCCTGATATTTTTCAAATGCTTATCATACTCACAGTAAATTTTTCCAAGGAGTTAAACTGGAGCTTCTGAGCACTTTTAATTAGCCAGGAAAGGCGTGGGTCAGAATCTTGGGATTCATCTGAGTTTTCCAGTGTACTTTGACTGAAAATTTCATTTATATATAACCTGGAAGTACTTTTCTTAAGTAGAAATTTTTTTCCATCTCAGTCATGTACATGGAAAATGGAGGCACAGATTTGTGACCTAATAGTGGGTGTGTTTTTTTCCTAATATTTTTAAGGAGGTTGTTGTGAAGTGGGTGTTTGTCTCTCCTCCTGAGTAGTGATTGGTCAAGAGGAAATCACCTTAAATTGCACCAGGGGAGGTTAGATTGGATATTGGGAAAAATTTGTTCACTGAAAAGGTCATCAAACACTGGAACAGACTGCCCAGGGAAGTAGTGCTTGAGTCACTGTCCCTGGAGGTATTTGAAAAATGGGTAGATGTGGTGCTTAGGCACATGCTTTAGTGGTGGACTTGGCAGTGTGCTGGGTTAATGGCTGGACTTTTGCAACCTGAATGATTCTATGAATCCACTAATGCTGCAACTAAATGAGGAACAGAAATTGTTAAAACCAGGAATCCATAAAATATTGATTTTGGGGGGCTTTTCTTTAACACATATACCTCACTGCACTGTTGCTCTTAAATCATAGATTGGTTTCAATACTAGAAAAAATATCAATACCTTTGTAAGATGCATGATTATACATATATATCCACAAATTTCTTTTTATTAAGACGTAAAGCATTAAACAGAAATCCTGTAGATCACTGTCTGAATCTACTCTTTGCATGTTTTGGTGTTGATAACATGGTTCTTTAGCTGGTTCTCTGCCAAATGAGTCCACCTGTTTCACAGAAGACTTTGTTTCATGAATGATGTTTTGATGATTATTTCATTTCAGGAGTTTGCCCATAAACATTCATTTTTTTCTAGAACTGTGGTGGTCCTAATTGGCATATATAATTAATCTGCTGTTTTCAAAAACTGTGTTGTCTTTTGTCCCTCATAGATTTTTAATTGTCTTTCTTTAAATAAAGTACAGCTATTTCTCTTAAGCATAAGCTGTATTTATTAATATAATAATACCAAATTCAATTTTTATCCAGTATTTCAGTATAATGGGCTAAAAAAAATTAATATTTTCAAAAACATTTTGTAAGACATTCCATGAAACCAGTCAGTCATAGTATGGAACAAAACAGGCCTGTTGTTTGCAAAAAAAATCAATGTACATCACCTAATCTTCACACCGTGGCAGCAGCACAACTCCTAGGGAGAAGATCTCATTGTCCGTGATCATTGACACAGACTGAGACATGAGCAATTCAGAGTTCAGCCATTATAATTCAGCATATCTTCCTAGAGGCTGTGCAGTTTTGTTTTCTCTGGGGTTGTCTTCAGAAGATTAGACAGAACTCATTAATTTCAACACAGTTCACTGAATCAGAAAGAAAACAGAGTATTTAAATGAAGAGAGTTATCTTGCTTACAATACGTAACCTATACAAAGAACTTTGGTGAGGTATTTCACATCTAAACTCACAGCACTTTCTGTTGACCAGGTACTACTCCTGGAGTCCTACGTATACGCACTTTTTTTAGGACTGATATTAAGAGGTTTCTTTGATCAGACCAGCATTCTCTTTCTGCACCAATGAGCCCTCTGATGATATAATTCATAAAAATGATAGGGTGAAGTTTCAATACTGTTTTGGAAGATTTTTGATTTATTTTGGTTTTATAGGAAAGCTATATGAATTCTGACCTTCATTTTCTGTGGAAGTTTCCAATAGCTATGTTTTCTCAGGCCATTTACCAGGGCCTCAGTGAACCCCAGTGCTAAAGGTGATCGTTTTATAACAGTTATGAAAATGATAGTCTTATTATTGTTTATTTCTGTAGCAAACAGCTGATGCTGTGATCTCCATCAGCAGTAGCAGAGCCTGTTTCTGAAGGATGTCTTAAACTTGCCCCTTACTTTTTCACTTTTTTTGTGAAATAGAAATTATTACCATTGAATAGTCACAAAACTTGCCACAGTGAAGACAAATATGTGAAGCATATCTTTAAGAGTAGAAGAAATGTGCATCTAAGACATATTCTCTTCTGATAACAGACTGACATGAGTTTGTATCAGCATCTGATTAATTTTTAGAACTTGAACCATGTACAATAAACAGCTTGTGGTACTTCATCCTGATGACACAAACTATCTATTTAAAAGCAATTTCTCAAAGAATTATGATATCTGTATTACTAAACCTTTTTTACCTTCTGTTTTTTATGAAGGATGGAAATCTAAAATGGCAGTTTGGAGTAAACCTGAAAAGTAAAAATTATTTTTAGTACAAGAATTTCTAAAAAGCAAATGACATAGTTCTAAAATTAGGAATCTAGTAGCAAACACAGTTTCACTATATAAAATAAATGTTGCACAACTTACAAATATTTTGATTAGTAAAAAGCATTTCTTAAATGTATGCCACTTTAAAAAAAGCAACAACCATATGACTAGGCATTTACTGTGTTACAAAATGAGGAACTGAAGGGTAGGTGGCTTCTATGTCCTTTAATGCATATGTGCAACTTTTGATAAGCGCATCCTAAGAACAGATAACATCTAATGTTTAAGCTTGCATCCTGATTTTGTACTGCTTAGAGACAGAGCATTTTAAGAGAAATACATAATGCCTAAGTACCCCTCAGAATCTGCAGGAAAGTTGGGAACATGTTTCTTTGTAGAATTTAGAAATTAGCTCAGTTCTAAGAATATAAAATTTAAAGTAACTGTGCATTCTTATTTGCTTAGGTTTTTCCACTTGTCAGACCCTGGTTGCATCATGCTTTGCTTTGATTGATAGGTCACCAGCAGTAAATAATTTGTGTAATTTGTTTAACCAAGGGTTTTATCAGAGGCCTTGTTTTGTTATGCTCCTGAAATCTTCTTTAATTGCTGAGTACAATGTTAAGCTCCATCACCATACTGTCTCCATAAATCAAGGCACTGTAAGGCATTGTCCTGGTTTGGACCAGGATGAAGACAATTTTCCTTTTACTGATTCTTTTTTTTTTTTCTTCAGCCTTCTTTTAACTAGTCACAGTGTGTTCTAACTAAGGCTGATAAGATTGGAATGTTTTTGTAACTGCTGGGTCTTCAAGGTCACACCTTCACTCTGCCGGCTCAGACATTATGGGGAGATCTGTGACCCCCCTGTAGGAGGCTGAATTAGACAGACAGCAAAATTTGCCAGAGATATTCCATTCTGTATCTCTACGTAAGCTCAGAGGAAGGTCAGAGGTCACAGAAGACAACTTCCTTCCTGCTTCTTCTTCCCTTCTCTTCCATCCATGACTGGCATCTGAGGAGGACTCTGTCCATCCATCTCCATCGACCCCCAGGTTTGACCTCTCCTGACCCTCATCACTCTGTGCTTTCTCCAGCAGTAGTTCAGTATTTTTTGGGACTGTCGCAGCTCAGGAGAGTGCTGTGGGAGTTGCTGGGGGTGGGAGGAGGTGAAAGGCTTTTGCACATATCTGAACATATTTGTATATATTTTCTTATATCATTAGTGTTTAATTAAAGCTGTGTAGTTTAGTTTTCAATCCAGCCAAGTCTCTCTTTTTCTCTCTCTCCTTCCCTACCTGGGTGGGAGGGGGAGGGGATCCTCAATTGTTGTCGAACCTGAGTCAAACAGTGACAGGCATCCACACTTAACATACTACATATCTTTAAAAATATACCTATTTTCCCATATTCAGAAGTTCTGCTTCACTGAGACCTCTAGGAACAGGGTTCCTGCTGCCTGTATTGTCCCAGAAATCCTTGTAATGCAGAGGAGAAAAATTGTGACGGAAACTAATTAATTTATATAAAAATAGTGCTCATGATTTGTTCATTAATGGTATTGCTGACTAACTCATATTACGATGCATACTATGCAAGGGATTGCAATATTCCTGGTACAGCATAGCCTTTGATAACAAAAGACTCTAAGCTAAGGAAATAAACACCTGCACACTGTGTACATCTTTTCATTGGCATGCAGTGAAAAAATGTTAGATAAGATGCCGTCATGGGAGAGCTGATTAAGGAAAGAAAAGTATGCCCTTTCTTCATTTGTAGTGCACAAACTAGTTTCTGTTCCTTTTATTCTTCCAGAAGCTCTTGTTCTGAAAACACAGATGTGGAAAACTTTTCTTCTCCAGCAAACAGGATTATTAATCTGATAGTATTGTTTCTGAGCTGAGACTATTTTAATGCTATGGATGTGCAACATATGAGCTAGTCTTTTAAAAATATTTGCAACCCTGACCCAAAGTGTCATTTAATCTCAGCTGCAGGAGAGGGAAATATTGTATGGCTAATGCCAATTCTGGAGTTGTATTGTACACACTTTCATCAATATACTCAACCTGTCATACAAACAAACAAGCAAATAAGCAAACCCCCTCAAAAGACCTTGCTATATTGCACAGGCAAATGAGAATGAACTGGGAGAGACTTTATGTGGTAAAGGCATCTATAGCTGTGATTTTGCACTATAACTTATTTTTTAGATTCGTCTTAGATCAGTGTTTCTGTTGTACATTTTCAACTATCACGTTAGTGCAGTTAATGTAATTAATTTAATCATCTAATATGTGAGAGATAACATTTGAAACATTTGAAAATGAAACCTAGAGATTTCCAAAGTATTGCATCTTCAATAAGCATGGAGTGTTTAAAGTATATCACCTTTCCTCATTCAAGTGGGAAAGGAGGGAAATAGAAATGCTTACAGTATTCTGCAGAAATATGTCTGTTTTTTTAAAGAGATATCTCATGAAGAATTAAAACAATATCAAAGAAGAAGTACACCTTTAAGCTTCTCTGAAATCTCACTCATCTGCTTTCTTATTGTATCAAGTGAGCTGAAAATACTTAATGTTCTATTATAGCATGGTTTGAGGGAGTAAAGAGAAGCTTCTCTTTTGTCATTTAGTTAGTTCAAACACATCCCCTAGAGATCAGATTCTCCTTTCAATAAAATTAATGATAAAACTTCTCTTTACTCTTCTGATCTTTGAAACATAGCTTAAGTATATAACTGAGTCCTATAGTTTTTAGAGCTGATTAACATCTTCCAAACTTGGTCATTTATCTTGAACAGTTTTTTACTCCTATATCTTGACAACTACTAATTAGAGATGACTTTCTACATAAATTATGGGAAAGTATTAGGAAATACTTCAGAGAGCCATTACCCATTGTGGATAGAAATTGTCATAGCCTGAAGAACTGCTACTTTAGATAGTGATAATGATAAACATAACAAAAAGTGAGTTTTATTACATCTGGATAAACACATTCCAAGACGAAATCACAAGCTGAGGACCTAGTCTTCCTGTCAGTAGATACTTAATGATACAAACACAACAATCAACACCATTAAATCAAAACCACAAACCAATTATACAAACAAACCAAACCAAATAGCAAAAGAGACAAATCCGCACTACCTCTTCCATTCTTTAACCACTATAATTGCAATTTTTCCCCCCCTAAGGTTAATCAGTACTTCCTTTGCTGTGACTTGTGCCTGTCTCTTGGTGTCCTTTACACTTTCAGGAAGAGTTTGATCTGTCTTCTCTACAGCCTCCCATTAGGCTACTGAAGGAGGCAGTAAGATCCCTTCTACATCCTCTTTTCTTAAAACCAGACACAGGCCTCTCATCTTTTTCCCACATTATAGCTGTAATAGTCTAGTTTACTATTTAAAAAATAAAAAATCTTTAAAATGTCAGTGCACATCAGGCTCTTTTGTAAGATACTAGTTCATATGGTGTTTGCTGGTCACAAAAATGAGGATATTCCCTATCCTGAAGTGCAGGGTAAGGACAGTTCCAATGACATATTTAATAGTTTGGACTGACTACCATGATGATCTAAATGGAAATCCCAGTAGTTTGAATTGCAATGCAGTTGCATACTTTGTTGAGTGGGTTGAATACCAGTCAAGCTGTGAACTTCAAAGACTGAAATTTCTTATCCTACTTTAATCGTGCTGCTTTTTTTTTTTTTTTTTTTTCTTTTGATGAAGCAATGGAATATAACTGTAGAGAATACTTGCTGATCTGCAAAAAAGTGCATTTTCTTTGCCAAGTAGTTTTGGTAACAAACTACTAAGATAAATCTGTTTGCAACCAATGACATGGTGAATATAGTAACAGATAGTATGCATCTAATAAAGAGGCTTATTCGGCTTTGAGCCACTCTAGAGAAAACCGAAAAGTAACTTCTATAATTCAGTTCAGACATTTAACTGCCTCTATGACACTCTACATGTAGATCACAATATAGTCCAGATCTGCAACTATATCTTTGCTCATTTTTTCAATTGTAACAACCCAATATTAATTTTGGTGACATATCTAAGGTTCAGAAAAAATACCCCAATAATTTTTCTTCATATGTGCAATATTTATTGAAAAGAAACTAACCTAAGAATATTGAAAATGCTAGGTTTTATTATAGAGGCAGCACTAGAGTGAGTAAACCTAGGAAATAAACAATATTTATTCTTTAAATGTCTGCATAAAAGTGGTACAAATAAAGTGTGTATAAGTAAATAACTAAACACATATCCAGACAGAAAATTTTCCAGATTCACAGATAATATGTAGCACAAATAATATTTAGGTTGAACAAGTATTGAATGAAACAGTAAAGTACTTTACAGAAAATGTTGCCAAACTAAAAAGTTCCTTCAGCTAAATAGTCACAATCTCTCTCAAAAAAAGAAATGGCAAGTGAAGTGGTGATCTCATGCAGTCACAGAAATCTTCGGAGGAGCAGTAAAACCAGGCACATAAAATGTATAAAATGAATATAAATATTACTGACTCCTCAGAGCAGTGTTCCCACAAAACCAATGAGATAAGTTGACATGGTCTGTATGGGTCTGAATCAAAATCCAATTCTACTTTGTGTCACTGATTGACTGGGTACTGGATAAAATCACTTCTCTTCTTGCTCCAGCTTTCCCTCATCTGTAAAAAAAAAAAAAAAAAAAAAGGAAAAAATATACTGTATTTTGTGAAGTGGACTTTGAGCTATATGGATGAAAAGTGCTACAAAAGAGCCGAGTTTATAATTCAATTAGTGAAACATACCTGGACTGATAAAATAACATCAGAGTATGTTGATTTTAGTAATCATTTAAATAATAAGATGCATCTTGGTTTATGCATGTCAGCTGCAACATGTATAAAGTGTCTGTGGTCCTAGTGACATCAATGATCTTGGCTAAGCCTTTCTATGCTGTTTAATTATTTTTCTGCTTTTCTATCCTTTTCTGATGTTAGACTCAAAAAAGTGACTAGAATGATGAGACGGAGGGGCAGCAGAGAGCCATTTTATAATTTATTCTAAAGGGGCTGTGAAAAAAATGTGCTGTGAAATGACTGCTGATGAGCAACAAATTATATCCGTAAACATTGTGAAC
The DNA here is from genome assembly GCF_000747805.2 of Chaetura pelagica. NCBI lineage: Eukaryota > Metazoa > Chordata > Aves > Apodiformes > Apodidae > Chaetura > Chaetura pelagica. The sequence continues at coordinate 5,402,303 of NW_009952265.1, forward strand.
CTATGGAGTTAATAAGACCAGTAATTTTAAAATGTTACTGCATGTTACCTGAAAGTCACTGCTCTCTTAAAATAAGAGAGGTCCCCATACTTTTAGAACAGGAGTACAGTAGAAATAGATTTTATTTTCTTGAAAATAAAGCATTATACTAGATGTTTTTCCCTGTAGCTTCGGAATATATGTAAAATAAACTTTTGTTTAGCAAAATTGTTCCTATATACATGAAGGTGCAATGTAATTCATCAAAAGTGGAAGAGAATATTTTTTTTAAGGAAATAAGGAAGTAAAGAAACTCAGCATAAAAGCTATTCCATTACAGATATGCCTGTCAATAGCAGTGTATTTCTCATTCAATAAAAACTGCAATGTAAGCATACTACTGACACATATCACATTTGAAATAGGCAAAATGAATGCAAGTAATAAAGTATCAAAAACTATGGCAATGCTGTATTGTAAACTTGCACCCTGCAGCAAGACATGATATACGATGACATACCAGCTTTTTAATACAGGTATTTATTTGAAATATCTCACAATTATTAGACTGGACAGGGAGACTGTAGGATTGGCAGGTAGTATGCATGTCTCTGTAGTTTTGTCAAAGTGCTGATATGTGTACATTCATGCTGATAAGAGTGGTGACAGAAAAAGAAAATCCCCAGCTGCTTCAGGGAATGAAAAAGAGGGCTGGATAGCAAAGCTTCCTCCCCATGCCCTGCTCCACACTATATTCACCACATCAAAAGGCAGAAGGAGCTTCTCTGTTCTCTTCACAGCTAGCCAAAATTCCTCTTCACTCATCTCAGACAAATAACCTTCAAATAAGGATGCAGATTTACTCTCCATAAAACAAGAACAGGGTGTTCATGGCATCATCAGCATTCTTTAAAACTTTTTTTTTTATATTAATCAGAAATCTTCAGTATGGGACCTATGAAATATATTTTCCCTGTAATGTTTATAGTATGTATCTCACTATCTGCTTACAAGCTAATGTTTACCAACTTTTAGAGGGGTTATGCAGCAAGAGAGAAATCCTGCCAAACTTCATATAACCAATCTGAAAATGTTCATCAACAGACATGCAATACTTGCTTTGACACTTGTTTGCAATGCATCCAAACATTCTGGATACTCAGGCTTTTTGGCACTGAGAAAGATATGCAATCCAGGTAGTAAACATATTCTCCCAAAGGCCTGGATTTAGATATCACAGAATCACACAGGATCATAGAACGTTAGCAGTTGGAAGGCACCTCAAAAGACTATTTAGTCCAACCCTCCTGCTAGGACAGGACCCCTTAGAGTAGCTCGTACAGGAACGCATTCAGGCAGATTTCGAATGTCTCCAGAGAAGGAGACTCCACACCTTCTCTGGGCAGCCTGTTCCAGTGCTCTGTCACCCTCACAGTGAAAAAGTTTTTCCTTATGTTTTCATAGAACCTCCTATGCTCCAGCTTGCTTCTGCTCTGCACTGGGCTCTTTAAAGAAGATCCCTGTCCTTCTTGAACTGAAGTGCCCAGAACCAGACATAATATTCTAGATGCAGCCTCATCTCATACACTCCAGGATGCCATTGGCTTTCTTGGCCACAAGGGCACATTCCTGGATCATGGTCATCCTTCTGCCCACCAAGACCCCCAGATTCCTTTCCCCTATGCTTCTCTCCAACAGATCAGTTCCAACCTATGCTGGTACTACATGGGGCTGTTCTTTCCCAGATGCAAGACTCTACACTTGCCCTTGTATTTCATTACCTTTCTCCCCTCCTAGCTCTCCAGCCTCACTAAATGGCAGCACAGGCTTCTGGTGTGTCAGCACTCCTCCCAGCCAGTTCTGTGCCATTAGCAAACTTGCTGACAGTGCCCTCTGTTCCCTTATCCAGGTTGTTGATAAATACATTTAATAGTACTGGTCCCAGTGCTGACCCCTGAAGGGACTCCACTAGATAAAGGCTTCCAACTAAACTCTATCCCATTGACCACAACTCTCTGACTTCTTTCCTTCAACCAGTTCTTGACCCACCTCACTACCCTGTCATCCAGGCCACACTTCCTCAGTTTAGGTATGAGGATGTTGTGGAAGACTGTGTCAAATGTTTTACTGGTATCAAGATAAACCACACTTACTGCATTACCATCATCTCTCCACCTGGTTATATCCTCATAAGAGACTATCAGGTTGATTAAACATGACTTGCCTTTGGTAAAACCACGTTGACGCTCCTAATGACCCTCTTATCCTTGATATGCCTAGAGACAGTGTCAAGGATAAGTTGTTACATCACCTTTCTAGGGATGGAGGTGAGGCTGCCTGGTCTATAGTTACTTGGGTGCTCTTTCTTGCCCTCTTTGAAGGCTGGAGTGACATTTGCCTTATTCCAGTCCTTAGGCACCTCTCCCGTTCCCTATGACTTACCAAAAATTATGAAGAGCGGCTTAGCAATGACTTCTGCCAGCTCCCTCAGCACCCACAGGTGCATCCCATCAGGAACCATGGATTTATGGATGTCCAGATTGCTTAACTGATCCCTAACCCAATCCTCATCAACCAAGGCAAACTCCTCCTTTATCCTGACTTCCTCTGGGGCCTCAGGGGTTTGGGACTCCTGAGGACAGTCTCCAGCAGTACAGACAGAGACAAGGAAGGCATCCAGTGACTGTGCCTTTTTTGTTTCCTCTGTCACCAGGGCACCCACTTCATTCAGCAGTGGGCTTATATTGCCTCTAGTGTTAGTTTTGTCTGCAACATATTTGAAGAAGTCCTTTCTGTTGTCCTTGACCTCTCTTGCAAGTTTTAATTCCAAGGAGGCCTTACCTTTCCTGGTTGCCTCCCTACATCTTATGTTCCTCCCAAGAGGCCAGCCCCTCCTTCCATGATCTGTAAACTCTTATCTTTCATTTGAATTTGCCCAGCAGTTCCCTCTTTAACCATGCAGGTCTCCTGTCTCGCTTTGTTTCCTTGAGCTTGGAAGAAGTGGTCCTTGAGTGTTAACCAACTACCTTGGGTCCTTTCACCTTCAAGTACCCTTCCCTTGGGATTTCCCCTCGCAACTGCTTGAAAAGGCCAAAGTTGGCCCTACTGAAGTCAAGGGTCATGATCCCGCTTGGTATTCTGCTCCTACTGCACAAGATCCTTAACTCCACCGTCTCACAGTTGCTGCAAACAAGGCTGCCCTCAACCTTCACTGCTTCAACCAGACCCTTCTGTTTAGTGAGTAAAAGATCCAGCAGCACTCCTCTATTGGGGCTTGATAAATTTGCACTTGACCTTTTATGGCGACACAATCTTCCAGTGCAGATGTGACTAAATTTTATCCAGTTGTCTACAGAGAGGCACAGGTATAAACAATGCAATTTTGAACTTTACTGCATATGATAGAGGTACTGAAGCTGCAATAAGCAGAAGTGTCACTCTGCAAAGAAGCAGAGATCAAAGATCTGTAGCTGAAGGGAAAAATCTGGATACCTTCCACACCCACGCACCAACAATAAAAATATCTCCAAAGAAACAAAAAACCCCATCAAACTACAATAAGATTCACGGTTAAAGCTTTAAAACTGTTCAAATATTTCCAAGTTTGGTCTGAAATTGATTTAACAGGGCTGTTTTCCATACTGCAATACATTTATACAGGTTCAGATGATCTGAAGTTTAAAAGGGATTTGGGTTCAGACTCCCTCTTCAGCTTGGGTTCAGATTTCACAGGCAAAATTCAAATTGCCCTGCCTGTGGAGTAACAGATGGAATTAATCTACTACCGTAGGCAACTACTTGCAAAACACATATATAAGCCAGCATTTATGCCCATTTTTGTCTTAAACTGCTGCACAGAGTGGCACAGGAGAAACTTTTACCTTCAGAAATTTGGAGTAGTATTTATGAAAATAAAAGGGTTTCTATCAACAAATAGAAATAAAGTCACAATATTACTTAATGAAAAGAGAGTGATGTCTGCTTTCATTTACACAAATGTTTATGTCCGTCAGTCCAAACAGTTCTTTAAGGTATTCCAAAAACACAAAACAGATACCTGCTGTAAAATACGGAACCACACTATGTTTAAAAAGTATTGGATCCAAGCTGGTAAGCAAAAAAAAGGAAAAGACTACATGATCTATGTGTTTGATCTGCAGTAATGCTTATGCATAGTAAGAGTAGAAAAAAAACCCAACAACAACAAAAAAAAACAACCCTGACAAGCTACAGCCATTCATAGGCATTTGGAGAGATTGTGTTCTCAATACGTTACTTTCATTCTTATTATATAATATAGGGCAAAGGGTATTACATATCAGGCACCAGATAACAACAGAGAGGACTCTCTGACTGGTTATTTATGAAAGAAACAGCGCAGGGTTGACACAGATGCACTTAAAGTTCAAGCTTTGCAGAAACAGAGGTGTATCTTTTCCAGACTGTTGCTACTAGAAGTGTTTCTGAATCTTCCAAATTCCCAGAGCCATGGTTACATCCTCCAATTCTGAGGCAGGGTGGAACATGTGGGAAAAACATCTCCTGTTTTGTTTTTTTTCTGAAACTTGAGCTTACTTTTGGATTATATGCAAAGGTGCAATGAGGCCTGGAAATTTTACTGTGTGTTAGTTTTAGGTCTAATTAAAAGCCTATCTATCTCATTGTCTTATGATTACTATCTTATCTGGCTATTCTTTCTCTAGAAAATATAAAAAACATGTTAAGAAGACCAAAAAAAAAAAAAAAAAAAAAGAGAGAGAAAAAAAAAAAAAACATACAATTAAAAGCACTACATTAGATTAAAAAGCCAAGTCAGGAACTGCTAAATTAGTGGTTGCCTATGTACTCTTAAATCTCTCCCATGTGTCTGTCCTGTGTACTGAATGAGGCAGGGGTCCTGTGGGAAAACAGGATGAGAGTATGTAATTAAAGACTCTATCATAATGCATATGCATATAACACTACATTGCACACACAATGTGTGGTTCATTTTCTTTCTCATCCTGTCCCTGCAGAGAAGATGAGCGGGAAAATGAGCTACACATGACAGATGTTAGTAACATCAGTTAAAGCATTTTTGGAAGGCAGTCAGATACTAAAGCTATTTAAAAGATGAATAGAATAGAATAGAATAGAATAGAATAGAATAGAATAGAATAGAATAGAATAGAATAGAATAGAATAGAATAGAGGGGATTAGAATAGAATAGAATAGAATAGAATAGAATAGAATAGAATAGAATAGAATAGAATAGAATAGAATAGAATAGAATAGAATAGAATGAGGAGAGGGGAGGGGAGGGGAGGAGAGGGGAGGAGAGGGGAGGAGAGGGGAGGAGAGGGGAGGAGAGGAGGAGACCGGTCAACTGACCAGAATCAGTTTCAAACTTTTCTTAACAAGTTGTCTAAAATAAAACCAAGAACAATAATCTTCTGTTAAGAAAATGATAGATGGTTTTTGTTTTCTAGAATGCTGAAGAAAAATAAAACATACAAAAAATGAAATCTTATGAATAGTAGAATTCTGATAATTTGTAATATTAAATTGCAGTACTCCTTTCTGTGCAGTCTATTACTTTCATTGTGAGTTATGGCTGCAGTGACACAGAGCAGTTTCTTCATGATCTAGAGGCTCTAGCATTAGTAGCTGTGTTGTACATATTCTTCATGCTTTCATGAAGACTGGATTAAAATGATTTTACATGTAGAAATATGTACTCAGAAGACTAATGAATTTGTTTTCTTCAATATTCTTCTAGAAGCCTAATATTTACAAATGTGTTCATTGTTAGTCTAGTATTGTAAGTTAATATATCTAAAGATCACTATTAAAAAATCTATCTCATCTGAAGTTTAATTTTAGTGTTCGTTTTTTTTTTTTTTTTTAATTTTACTAGTTACTGTCTATAAAATTTCATACCTGCACCTAGATATACACTTGATGAATAAATATGAAGTATAAATAATCCAAGTTTAACAGAGGACATATTCTTGAATTCTATATCAATAGTTGAAATAGATGCAATATCAGACAAAACCAATGAAAAAAATATTTAGTTGTCACTGTATATATCACACTAATAAAGAAATCTAGACACATATGGTCTGCGATTCACCAAGTATTTAAGTGTTCTAAATAGCACTGATTATTTAAATATGATCAGGATGAAGGGGCTAGAAGTTAGTTACATGTTTCCAACACATGATCTAAGTCCACTAAAATTTGATAAAAAGACTGCCAGTGAGTTTGATGGATTGTGGATAGAGCTTAGCCTAACTGAAGGATATCTTTCAATGGAAAGAATTCCTGAGTAAGTAATTTCTGTCACTATGGAATTGGAAAATATTTCAGGATTTTAAAGAGCAGCTATGACAATAAATGACAGATGAGTAAAGGTGAGGGAGCTCACATACTAAAGAAAATTCAAAGAAACTTGTTGGTTTTGATGCATTCCTGGTGTGACGGGGCTGAAACATAATTCAGCTTTTAATGTGTTACTATCATATAAAATTAAAGAATAATTATTTTAAGTCTGAAGTTGCATTAGATGTTAAAATATTTCATTCCTTTTCACAATTATAAATCTTCCCTAAATACAGACCTACTTGGCATACTGGTTGCGTATTTTATAGTTTTCAAATGAATTTTAAAAGCTTTCCATTTCAGAGCAAAGAATCTAACCACCACACCAGGGAATCCATGCCTGCCAGCCTCTCCATATGTTCCCCACAATCATAAGCCCTCTTGCAGTAATACTTGCATAACAAATGTAAATACAGTTCTGGACCAAGTTTTATCTCAGATGAGCACACATCAAAGACTAGTGATGGTGAAGAGACTTTTCCTTCATCTATTGCTATCCAGCTTTGAACACTGTCTTCTATTTCTTAATTTAAATCTTACAATAGTGACTCCATGAGCTTAAAAAACAGATGCTTCCTAAGGGCAAAAAGTTGCCCCTTACACATCTTGACTAGTGCCTTACTATCTGAGTGATCCTTTTAAGTCAAGCACTAGTTTTTTACTTCCTTTTGTCAAGTAATGCTTTGATACCAATGGATGTAGTACAGAATGATGAGTGGGTATGTAGAGTAAAATATTACTCAGTGTAGTTCAGTCATGGGAATATCCATATGGAAGAGCTACAAGTGTCTCATTTATACCACTGATCAGATACTTGCATGAACTCAGAGGCTATTCTAATAAATTCTCAGTGTTACTCAGGTAATGGCAAATTGATTCTGAGTAACACATTAACTTTTACAATGAAGGGTTAGAAGGTAGCATATACCATACTTATATGTTTTTTAAATACTCTATGGATGATCCAGGGAATTGCAGAGGATTAAACCCTGAAACCGTATCTGGTAAGAATTTTTAAATGAAACTTCAAAATGGAAGAAAAAAACCCTGAAATATCATCTCATAAGAATGGTTAAACCAGTATGATTTCTGACAATGGAATCAATCAATCAATCTCTACACTTATTTTTTAACTTAGTAATAAAGGAGAGGGAAAGAAGAAAGAGAAAATCAGCTGATATAATGTATTTAGTGTTTTAGAAGGTATCTGACAAGGTGTGTTAATGTAAGTTACTGAAACAAAATAGTCATGGAAAGAGATGTAAATGGTATGTTAACCTGGCTAAGAGAACAGACAAAAGCGAAGCAAATGACAGTTTTAATCAAGAAAAAGGATTTGTTGAATATATATATATATATATATATAAATGAAAAGACAACACAGTGATAGATGGAAATCAGCAGTGATAACATAAAGAACAGCTAACACAGATGGGAGACACCTTAAGTGCTCATACCACTCTCATGCTTCTAAATAAATCATATCAGCTCAGGAAATGAACCTCAGCATCACTGAAAACAGCTCAATGAAGACTTCAATTCACGCATTTTCATTCAAGGAGCAAACGAGGTATTGGATGTGTGAAAGAAGTGGTAGACAATAATGTGAAACTATGTAAGAACTTTATATACATTATATTTTTTCTCAATTTAAAATATTGTCCATATGTAGGCCAAATGGTTTATAAGAATGTAGAGAACTTAGAGACAACTTAGACAAGAAATCAAATTCAGAACTGGAAAAAAAACTTGAATGAAAGAGAATAGAAAGATTTGGTCTTTTTTATTTTTGAAAGGAACAAAAAATATAATCAAGCTATGTATCTTAAGAAAGAACATGGAGAAGACAGATCGAGGGTCTCTGTTTCATGACAAAGGAAAGCAACATTCTTCAGAATTCCTTGCTCTTTAGCATATGACTGAACTCCAGAACTCATTGTAAAAAAGATGCCACTTAGGCCAAGAAACACTAAGACTGAAAATTTGACAGAAATTAAAATAAACAACAGGTATAAAAAACTAACAGATTTGCACAGATTAAAATCTCTGCTCTTCAGCACTTGATCTCAATTCTAAACATTGGCAATTAGGATGCAGGAAATTTACCCTGTGTCTGATGAATGCAGAGTATTATACTTAACAGATGTCATTTGGACTGCTCACGCAGAAAACTCAAAAGACTCAGGAGACCTTTGGGCTAGGAACCCAGTGGTAAGCTTCAAAGGACCACTGATTAAGGATTG
>NW_009952265.1:5410911-5414251 GCF_000747805.2 Chaetura pelagica
GAGGAGACTACATAAGTAAGAGTTTGTCATAACATTTAATTATAAACTGTCTGTATAATAAAACATTCATTGCAGTATTCAAAGTTGAACTGCATATATGTGAATGGATGAATTTTGTCCTCTTTCCACTAGCAGGAAGCCTGTTTCAGCAAAGTTTTTTACTTCAGAATTCCTTTGAAAACAGGTCAGGATCACTGGAAGGTACCCAGAGCACAGACAATGGCACCAGTTTGGACTGACTGGCCACTAGATGGAACTGGCTGTTGATTGGCTTTTGGCTAAATATCATATAATTCACATCACACGTGCAGTGGGAGCTGTGCTACCTGAGCTAGAAGAGCAAATGTTTTGACTGGCCTTACTGGTAAAAAATGGTGTTGTCCTCTGCTGGGAGGCAGTTAACACCAAGGGGCACCTGTACAAAGTACAGGAGAAGCGTGGGCTGTGGGCTGTTTTTCTTAAAGGATCTGGACACAAGACCAGAATAAAAAGGAATAAATTCAGGCCATTTCCTCTGACTTCTCATGCTGGCTGCTCCTAGACCTTGACACAGAGGAAGCAGAAATGTAAAATGGGTGTTAGGCTCAATACATAACTGAGTATATATGAGGTTGATTGATAAATTCCTACTTTATATTCTTTGTCTTCAACTATAAGTAAAAGAAAAGAATTGTGACCGTGTGAAACAACAACTCGAGTTGTCACAGCAGCAATCTGCAAATGCTATTGATAAAACAGGTAACTGAGGAGTTACTTGTAAGTAACTAGTTGTGAACATGCAGTATTGTAACTGTACCTGTGATTTTAGGCCTGGGCTCTACATTGGAAACCTCAAATACAGGAAAAGAAAAAAGTTAGTAGTGCCAGGATATCAGCAAGTATAATATAATTGTATTATAATCATTATAAGTAGTTACTGAGCATGCTAATATATCAGTATTAAAATCTTGTTAGCTTCTGCACAGAGCAAATAGGACAAACTATTGGAAACCTACATCAGCCAATACAGATGGTAAAGAAATACCTTTAAGAAATTCAGTATTTATGCCACACACCCTAAATCCTATTCCACAAATTCTGTGGCTTTTTTCCAGAATCACTGAAGTAGCAAATGCTTAAACTATAGTCAAAGTTCTCTGAGATTTGTCAGCATGAGTCCTTAGCAGAACTAATTCTCTGTAGAAGCCACTCTGTGTTGACTGCATGATCCTCTAATTTTCTGAAAATCTTTGGAATTACCTAAAAGACTCAGTACTGGATGAAGAAAATGAAAAGACCTGTTAGTAAGTGACATCAAACAACTTATAAGGAATGGAAGTTTGTTAGAATTGGCACTTCAGGCATTACCAGCAAGAGCACTGGAGCATTGGGTCATCTGGTGGGGAATGGCTGTGGTTCCCTGGGTTAGCAGATATAGGCTGCTTTTACTATTTTATTTTATTTATGGAAGACGGTATGCTTAAGTGGTTACACAGGGCTGCTGTTGTAAGAGAAGTGCATTGTGTGGCCTGTCTGTGGTATAAATTGAAAAAAATAAAATGGAAAATGCACTTTGTTTGTATTTGAGATATATGAGTGATTTTAAATCCACTTACCCACTTCATAGTGAATCTGAATGTTTTCCTGGCTTTTTTTTCTTCTCCTCTCCCCTCTTCTGCTTTGAAGAACCGTTTTCCCCTGTAGACTGGCTGAAGGAAGGAGAGAGGACTCGAGTTGATTGTAATTTTCTTTCACGTGGGCTACGAACTAAGCGACAAAGCTGAAAGAGAGTATAATGACATATGACAGGCATGATTGTTAGTATGAAGCAATAAGAAAAAGCAGTTAGTCATACCACTGTTTTACCACATCCAAATAGTTTTTAAAATGTAAGTACTGATAATATTTATAGTTAAAAACAGCTAAGCACTAAAGGAGAAAGGTGATAGAAATGGCTGATAAAAAAATCCTTGCAGTGTAATTGACCCACAACTTTATAGGCATCCTTAACACTGTAGGTCTCAGATTTACTTGCTCAAAATTTGTAATAGGATATACCAAGTACCAAGACATACATATTTGTCCTTGCAATCATATATGTTACCCTTATGAACATTGTGACTACAGGTTTAGAAGCTGGTTCAGACCATGGAAGTTATGTTCTCTGAAGAGAGTTTGCATTCTCACTTTAAAAAAAAATAATGAAAAAAATTCTTAAGGAATATAAATGATCAGTAGATGTGAGTGTTTCTTCTCTCCTGTAGCCTCTTGAAAACATTCTAGAACAAATCAAGACACACAAGTCTGGAATATTGTTGCTTTTATGGTCTGCTATCAAATTGAAAATAAATTCTTTCTTTCAAGCTAAGAATATATCATTATATCTAATATTTCATCTTTTAATGAGCAATGTGTGACATTTTAAGAGTAGATGGAATTACTGTCATTAGATACTTTTCAGAGTAAGGAGCACAGTATTGCAGTTATGAATCAATTGCAATTTGAATGGTACAGAATCACAGAATCTTAGGGTTTGGAAAGGACCCCAAAAAATCATCTAGTCCGACCCCCCTGCCAGAGCAGGATCACCTAGAGCACATCACACAGGAACACGCCCAGGCAGGTCTTGAATGTCTCCAGTGAAGGAGACTCCACGACCTCTCTGGGCAGCCTGTTCCAGTGCTCTGTCACTCTCACAGTAAAGAAGTTTTTTCTGATGTTTACGTGGAACCTCCTGTGTTCAAGTTTGCACCCATCGCCCCTTGGCCTATCATTGGACATCACTAAAAAAAGTCTGGCTCAATCCTCCTGACACTCGCCCTTAAAGTATTTGTAAACATTGATGAAGTCGCCCCTCAGTCTCCTGTTCTGCAAGCTGAAGAGACTCAGCTCCCTCAGCCTGTCCTCATAAGGGAGATATTCCATTCCCTTCATCATCTTTGTGGCTCTGCACTGGACTTATTCAAGCAGTTTCCTGTTCTTCTTGAACTGAGGGGCCCAGAGCTGGACACAATATTCTGGATGCGGCCTCATCAAGGCAGAATAGAGGGGGAGGAGAACCTCTCTTGACCTACTTAACACACCTTTTCTAATACATCCCAGGATGACATTGGCTTTCTTGGCTACTGTCACCGTTTGACTCAGGTCCGACAACAATGCTCTCAATCCCCTCCCCCCCCACCCACGTAGGGAAGGAGAGAGAGAAAAAGAGGGAGACTTGGCTGGATTGAAAACTAAACTACACAGCTTTAATTAAACACTAATGAATCATAAAAGAAAATACATACAATTATATACAGATATATTCAGGTATGGGCAAAAGCCTCTCGCCTCCCCCCACCCTAGCAACTCCCACAGCACT
>NW_009952265.1:5414515-5418088 GCF_000747805.2 Chaetura pelagica
GCTACAAGGGCACATTGCTGGCTCATGGTCATCTTCCTGTCCACCTGGACCCCCAGGTCCCTTTCTCCTACACTGCTCTCCAGCAGGTCAGCCCCCAACCTGTACTGGTACCTGGGCTTGTCCTTCCCCAGATGCAAAACTCTACACTTGCCCTTGTTGAACTTCATCAGGTTTCTCCCTGCCCAACTCTCCAGCCTGTTTAGGTCTGTCTGAATGGCAGCACAGCCTTCTGGTGTGTCAGCCACACCTCCCAGTTTAGTGTCATCAGCAAGCTTGCTGAGGGCATACTCTGTTCCCTCATCCACGTCATTGATGAAAATATTGAATAGCACTGGTCCCAGTATCGACCCCTGATGGATTCCACTAGTCACCAATCTCCAACTAGATTTTGTCCCATTGACCACAACCCTCTGACTTCTTCCTTTCAACCAGTTCATGATCCACCTCACTACCTGATCATCAAGACCATACTTCCTCAGCTTATCTACGAGGATGCTGAGGGAGACAGTGTCAAATGCTTTACTGAAATCAAGGTAAAACACATCTACCTCCCTGGTTATATCCTCATAAAAGGCTATAAGGTTGGTCAAACATTACTTCCCATTGGTAAAACCATGTTGACTGCTCTTAATGACCCCCTCATCCTTGATATAACTAGAGATAGTGCCAAGAACAAGTTGTTCCATCACCTTTCCAGGGATGGAGGTGAGGCTGCCTGGTCTATAGTTACCCAGCTCCTCCTTCTTGCCCTTCTTGTAGACTGGAGTGACATTTGCTATCCTCCAGTCCTCAGGCACCTCTCCTGTTGCTCACAACTTACCAAAGATGACGGAGAGTGGCCTAGCAATGACTTCCACCAGTTCCCTCAGCACCTGTGGGTGTATTCCATCCAGACCCAGCGATTTATGGATGTCCAGATTGCTTAACTGATCCCTAACCCAATCCTCATCTACCAAAGCAAACTCCTCCTTGCTGACTTCTTCTGGGGCTTTAGGGATCTCATGCTCCTGGGAGAGTCTGCAGCAGTAAAGACAGAGGCAAAGAAGACATTCAGTACCTCTGCCTTCTTTATATCCTCTGTCACCAGGGCACCCATCTCATTCAGCAGGGGGCCTATATTGCCTCTAGTGTTAGTTCTATCTGCAATGTATTTGAAGAAGCCCTTTGTATTGTCTTTGACCTCACTAGCAAGGTTTGGCTCTAAGGAGGCCTTAGCTTTCCTTATTGCCTCCCTACATCCTCTATCAACAGTCCTATATTCCTCCCAAGTGGCCAGCCCTTCATTCCATGATCCATAGATTCTCTTTTTCCACTTGAGTTGGCCCAGCAGTTCCTTGTTTAACCATGTCAAGTGGCCACCCTTCATTCCATGATCCATAGATTCTCTTTTTCCACTTGAGTTGGCCCAGCAGTTCCTTGTTTAACCATGTGGGTCTCCTGGCTCCCTTACTTGATTTCCTACACCTTGGGATGCTCTGATCCTGGTAATCCATGTTTTCCCTGGAGTTTGAGTGGGATAAATCACAGAATCAAAGAATGGCTAGGGTTGTAAGCGACCTAAAAGATCATCTCGCTCAAACGACCCTGCATGGGCATGATCACCTCACACTAGATCATGCTTCTCAAAGCCCTGACCAGCTTGGCCTTGGACACTTGCAGGAAGGGAGCATCCACAACCTCCCTGGGCAACCTGTTCCAGTGTCTCACCATCCTCACACTAAAGAATTTCCTCTTAATGTCTAACCTAAATCTACCCTCTTCTAGCTTGAAACTATTACCCTTTGTCCTATCACTACATACCCTGTATAATAGTCATGGGGGACCCCTTCTGAGGGGTACTGAGGGACCCATTTGCAGACCAGACCCACTTACTAGAGACATCTGCAGCTTACTGTGGTCTCAAATCAAAGATATAACAGAAAGACTGCACAAACTTGTACAGCCCACAGACTATTATCCTCTCCTAATGTTTCATGTGGGCAGCAATGATACAGGTAGGAGTAACATAAAGACTATCAGGAAAGACTTTAGAGCACTGGGAGTGGCAGTGAAAGGCTCGGGAGCACAGGTAGTGTTCTCATCGATCCTTCCTGTCAAAGGGCTGACCAACTTGAAAAAGTCAACACATTGTTACAGGAGTGACAGCAGGGCCTTGGTTACATAGACTACAGGACTCACTTTGAAAAACCGTTTTTCTTGGGGGCTGATGGGGTTCACTTGTCTGAGAAAGAGGAGAGAGTCTTCGGCCAGAGGCTGGCCTATTTAGTTAGGAGGGCTTTAAACTAGTGATAGTCGGGGATGGCACCCTCAACTCAACCCACACCCACCACACTGAGGACAGAGCCAGTAACAGATGCCCTGGGCCTGCAGGAGGATTGCAAACCACATGAAAACATCTGACCTGCAAAAAATTATCGCTATCAGCATGACTGCTGCAAAGGGGGCCCATGTTAAATGCTTCTATGCAAATGCACAGAGTGTGGTGAATAAACAAGAGGAATTGCAGATGTGTGCATGTCTGCAAGGCTGTGATATTCTTGGTATCACTGAGACATGGTGGGATGACTCCTACAGCTGGAGTCAGGGGATGGTTGGGTATAAGCTCTTTAGGAAGGACAGGCAGGGCAGAAGAGGAGGGGGTGTCACATCAATGGCTGGAAGCCATACAGGAAAGCTACAACATAGTGGCAGTTAAGGAAACATGGTAGGATGAATCCTATGACTGGAATGTGGTTATTGATGGCTACAAGCTGTTCAGAAAGGACAGGAGAGGAAGAAGGGGTAGTTGTGCTGCCCTCTATGTAAAGAATTGGATAGAGTGTGAAGAATTGTCCTTTAAAAATAGCCATGAGCAGGACAAAAGCTTGTGGGTAGGAATTAGGAATCAAGACAACAAAGGGAGTCTTGTGGATGGAGTCTACTACAGGCCGCCTGATCAAGTGGAGCCTATCAATGAAGCCTTTTTACTCGAGCTCAAGGAGACATCATGCTCACAGGTTCTCATCTTGTCAGGGGAATTCAACTACCCTAACATCTGCTGGAAAAGTAGCACAGCAAGCTGTAGGCAATCCAGGAGACCTCTGGAGTGCCTCAATGACAATTTCTTAAGACAAGAAATTGACAATCCTACCCCAGGGGATGTGTTATAGGATATGATGGACACGAATGTAAGTGAACTCATCAGGGATGTCAAAGTTGAAGGCAGCCTGGGCTGCAGTGATCATGAGTTAGTGTAGCTCACTTTCCTAAGGGATATGAAGACAAATGAAAAAAGAAAGGTTAAAGAAAGCATACCACCCCTGATGAGTAACAGTGGTGTACTAGTAACAACAAACAAGGAGAAGGATGAGATTGTCAATGACTTTTTGCCTCAGTCTTCACTGTAAACCCCTCTCCTCATGGCTCTCATGTTGATGACCCACAAGAAAGAAACCAGAGAGACAAAGTCTCTCCCACCATAAGCAAAGACAAGGTTTGTGAGGAATCAGAACATACACAGGTCCATGGGACCTGATGAGATGCATCCCAGAGTCCTCAAGGAATTGGCTGATGTAGTGGCCAAGCCACTCTCCC
>NW_009952265.1:5420904-5454300 GCF_000747805.2 Chaetura pelagica
GAAGAGAAGGGGAGAAGGAGAAGGAAGGAAGTTGTCTTCTGTGATCTCTGACCTTCCTCTGAGCTTACGTAGATATATGGAATGGAATATCTTTGGCCAATTTTGCTGTCCATCTAACTCAGCCTCCTACGGGGGGGTCACAGATCTCCCCATAGTGTCTGAGCTGGCAGAGTGCAGGTGCAGCCTTGAAGCCTCAGTAGTTAGAAAAACATTCCACTGTCTTATCAGCCTAGCAGAACACACTGTTGCTAGTTACAAGAAAGCTTACTGAAGGAAAAAAAAATCAGTAAAAGAAAAATTGGCTTCATCCTGGCTCAAACCAGGACAGCTACAAGGGCACATTGCTGGCTCATGGTCATCTTCCTGTCCACCTGGACCCCCAGGTCCCTTTCTCCTACACTGCTCTCCAGCAGGTCAGCCCCCAACCTGTACTGGTACCTGGGCTTGTCCTTCCCCAGATGCAAAACTCTACACTTGCCCTTGTTGAACTTCATCAGGTTTCTCCCTGCCCAACTCTCCAGCCTGTTTAGGTCTGTCTGAATGGCAGCACAGCCTTCTGGTGTGTCAGCCACACCTCCCAGTTTAGTGTCATCAGCAAGCTTGCTGAGGGCATACTCTGTTCCCTCATCCACGTCATTGATGAAAATATTGAATAGCACTGGTCCCAGTATCGACCCCTGATGGATTCCACTAGTCACCAATCTCCAACTAGATTTTGTCCCATTGACCACAACCCTCTGACTTCTTCCTTTCAACCAGTTCATGATCCACCTCACTACCTGATCATCAAGACCATACTTCCTCAGCTTATCTACGAGGATGCTGAGGGAGACAGTGTCAAATGCTTTACTGAAATCAAGGTAAAACACATCTACCTCCCTGGTTATATCCTCATAAAAGGCTATAAGGTTGGTCAAACATTACTTCCCATTGGTAAAACCATGTTGACTGCTCTTAATGACCCCCTCATCCTTGATATAACTAGAGATAGTGCCAAGAACAAGTTGTTCCATCACCTTTCCAGGGATGGAGGTGAGGCTGCCTGGTCTATAGTTACCCAGCTCCTCCTTCTTGCCCTTCTTGTAGACTGGAGTGACATTTGCTATCCTCCAGTCCTCAGGCACCTCTCCTGTTGCTCACAACTTACCAAAGATGACGGAGAGTGGCCTAGCAATGACTTCCACCAGTTCCCTCAGCACCTGTGGGTGTATTCCATCCAGACCCAGCGATTTATGGATGTCCAGATTGCTTAACTGATCCCTAACCCAATCCTCATCTACCAAAGCAAACTCCTCCTTGCTGACTTCTTCTGGGGCTTTAGGGATCTCATGCTCCTGGGAGAGTCTGCAGCAGTAAAGACAGAGGCAAAGAAGACATTCAGTACCTCTGCCTTCTTTATATCCTCTGTCACCAGGGCACCCATCTCATTCAGCAGGGGGCCTATATTGCCTCTAGTGTTAGTTCTATCTGCAATGTATTTGAAGAAGCCCTTTGTATTGTCTTTGACCTCACTAGCAAGGTTTGGCTCTAAGGAGGCCTTAGCTTTCCTTATTGCCTCCCTACATCCTCTATCAACAGTCCTATATTCCTCCCAAGTGGCCAGCCCTTCATTCCATGATCCATAGATTCTCTTTTTCCACTTGAGTTGGCCCAGCAGTTCCTTGTTTAACCATGTGGGTCTCCTGGCTCCCTTACTTGATTTCCTACACCTTGGGATGCTCTGATCCTGGTAATCCATGTTTTCCCTGGAGTTTGAGTGGGATAAATCACAGAATCAAAGAATGGCTAGGGTTGTAAGCGACCTAAAAGATCATCTCGCTCAAACGACCCTGCATGGGCATGATCACCTCACACTAGATCATGCTTCTCAAAGCCCTGACCAGCTTGGCCTTGGACACTTGCAGGAAGGGAGCATCCACAACCTCCCTGGGCAACCTGTTCCAGTGTCTCACCATCCTCACACTAAAGAATTTCCTCTTAATGTCTAACCTAAATCTACCCTCTTCTAGCTTGAAACTATTACCCTTTGTCCTATCACTACATACCCTGTATAATAGTCATGGGGGACCCCTTCTGAGGGGTACTGAGGGACCCATTTGCAGACCAGACCCACTTACTAGAGACATCTGCAGCTTACTGTGGTCTCAAATCAAAGATATAACAGAAAGACTGCACAAACTTGTACAGCCCACAGACTATTATCCTCTCCTAATGTTTCATGTGGGCAGCAATGATACAGGTAGGAGTAACATAAAGACTATCAGGAAAGACTTTAGAGCACTGGGAGTGGCAGTGAAAGGCTCGGGAGCACAGGTAGTGTTCTCATCGATCCTTCCTGTCAAAGGGCTGACCAACTTGAAAAAGTCAACACATTGTTACAGGAGTGACACCAGGGCCTTGGTTACATAGACTACAGGACCTCACTTTGAAAACCGTTTTTCTTGGGGGCTGATGGGGTTCACTTGTCTGAGAAAGAGGAGAGAGTCTTCGGCCAGAGGCTGGCCTATTTAGTTAGGAGGGCTTTAAACTAGTGATAGTCGGGGATGGCACCCTCAACTCAACCCACACCCACCACACTGAGGACAGAGCCAGTAACAGATGCCCTGGGCCTGCAGGAGGATTGCAAACCACATGAAAACATCTGACCTGCAAAAAATTATCGCTATCAGCATGACTGCTGCAAAGGGGGCCCATGTTAAATGCTTCTATGCAAATGCACAGAGTGTGGTGAATAAACAAGAGGAATTGCAGATGTGTGCATGTCTGCAAGGCTGTGATATTCTTGGTATCACTGAGACATGGTGGGATGACTCCTACAGCTGGAGTCAGGGGATGGTTGGGTATAAGCTCTTTAGGAAGGACAGGCAGGGCAGAAGAGGAGGGGGTGTCACATCAATGGCTGGAAGCCATACAGGAAAGCTACAACATAGTGGCAGTTAAGGAAACATGGTAGGATGAATCCTATGACTGGAATGTGGTTATTGATGGCTACAAGCTGTTCAGAAAGGACAGGAGAGGAAGAAGGGGTAGTTGTGCTGCCCTCTATGTAAAGAATTGGATAGAGTGTGAAGAATTGTCCTTTAAAAATAGCCATGAGCAGGACAAAAGCTTGTGGGTAGGAATTAGGAATCAAGACAACAAAGGGAGTCTTGTGGATGGAGTCTACTACAGGCCGCCTGATCAAGTGGAGCCTATCAATGAAGCCTTTTTACTCGAGCTCAAGGAGACATCATGCTCACAGGTTCTCATCTTGTCAGGGGAATTCAACTACCCTAACATCTGCTGGAAAAGTAGCACAGCAAGCTGTAGGCAATCCAGGAGACCTCTGGAGTGCCTCAATGACAATTTCTTAAGACAAGAAATTGACAATCCTACCCCAGGGGATGTGTTATAGGATATGATGGACACGAATGTAAGTGAACTCATCAGGGATGTCAAAGTTGAAGGCAGCCTGGGCTGCAGTGATCATGAGTTAGTGTAGCTCACTTTCCTAAGGGATATGAAGACAAATGAAAAAAGAAAGGTTAAAGAAAGCATACCACCCCTGATGAGTAACAGTGGTGTACTAGTAACAACAAACAAGGAGAAGGATGAGATTGTCAATGACTTTTTGCCTCAGTCTTCACTGTAAACCCCTCTCCTCATGGCTCTCATGTTGATGACCCACAAGAAAGAAACCAGAGAGACAAAGTCTCTCCCACCATAAGCAAAGACAAGGTTTGTGAGGAATCAGAACATACACAGGTCCATGGGACCTGATGAGATGCATCCCAGAGTCCTCAAGGAATTGGCTGATGTAGTGGCCAAGCCACTCTCCATGATATTTGAAAAGTCATGGCAGTCAGGTGAAGTCTCTGGTGACTGGAAGCAAGGTAACATTATGCCCATTTTTAAAAAGGGTAGAAAGGAGGAATTACTGACCTGTCAGCCTTACCTCTGTGCTTGGGAAGATCATGGAACAATTCTCCTAGAAGACATACTAAGGCACATGGAGGACAGGCAGATGATTCAGGACAGCCAGCATGGCTTTCCTAGGGGCAAATCCTGCCTGATCAACCTAGTGGCTTTCTACAATGGAGTGGCTGCAACAGTGGATGAGGGAAGATCTATGGATGTCATCTATCTGGACTTCTGCAAGACCTTTGACACAGTCCCCCACAACATCCTTCTCTCTAAGTTAAAGAGATATGGGTTTGATAGGTGGACTGTTCAGTGGATGAAGAATTGGCTGGATGGTCACATCCAGAGGATACTGGTCAATGGCTTGATGTCCAGATGGAAAATGGTGAGAAGTGGTGTCCCTTAGGGTTCCGGTTTGCCTTCCATATTTTGTGATCATTCACTTCCTGAAAGTTGAATGCAGAAAGGTCACCAAAGTATAAAATCAAACTTCATTCAGCTAAGAAAACCAAGGGCATACACATCAGTTAATTGAATGTTTGCAACTAGAGGAAATCAAAGGAGTGGTTAGGAAGTTCCTCAGCAACTGCACAACTTGTGACTGGTAAGCTTGAGCTTAGCAAGAAATAATGTGCAGTTGACAATATAATTCAGAGGGTTTTTATGCATTTCTTGAAGGTTAAATGGCTTGCAACTATAAAAAAGAAAAAAAGTAGTTTCCTCTTAAAATTTCTTCAATATCATCAGATGTTAATTTTGGCATGTGGCGATGTAGATGTTACTTATTTTTCCAACATAGTTGCTTCTGCCATAATTAAAGCATTTTTTTCCAATCCGTGTATAATCTAGAAGTCTAATAATATTACTTTTGTCAAATCTGAGCAGAATTGCTTGATGGTTTTATCTGCAAAAGCAGACAGTATGTCAGAATGCATTAGTGATCAACAGCTTTATGAGAAGATTAGAGAAATCAATTGTTTCTTTTTGAAAAATGTAAACCTTTGCACAAGCAGTTATCCTAATTTGCATTAATGGATTTACTGGCAAAAATCTTTTCCTTTGGAAGCCTTGTGAATTATATTTAGTATTTTTTAGTGTCTTTGAAATGAGTCAAACTTCTTGTAGATATGTGACTTTAGTATGCCCATAACAATAGTGACACAAAAAATACAAAATTATTTTAAAATACATATGCTTTCATTTATCATCTAAGAACATACAGAAGGAGAAAAACTGTCCAGATGTCTGAGGTCAATTGAGGCAGAAATACCACCCCATCATCTTTTTGATATGCTGGGTATTCTGGTTGGCGTTGAATTTGTCACAGTGAACTCTCCTGAAGCATTCTCTTACTTTTGCTTTTACGTAATGTTGCTCCTACATTTACTTGTTAAGATAATTACTTTTCCTAAAAATGGCATTTAAATACTACTGAATATTTCACAGATACTAAAGGCAGGAAAACATTCAAATAATTTCCTAAGAATAAGCAAAGTAGTATTAGTGAAAAAAACAGTAGATCTTTCTTTAAAGATTGGCTCAATTAGAGGAAATCTGTACCTACAGTTTGGCAATATTGTCTTATTAAACTGTGAAGCAAGTATTTTCAAAGGTATAAAGCACAGTTAAGTGCCTAACTCCCTTTATGCTTTTAAAAAAATATCCCCATAGTCTTTTTGTGAAGCAGCAGTTCCCTCCCTCACATGTTCAAAGCTGTAAACCTACTCTTTTTACATCAAGATAAAAAAACCCAAAAAACTGCAGGCACAAAGCTAATGCTGTGATGGCCTTTTCCAGCTTTCACTGATCTCACTTGAAATTGGATAAAGACTGCTGAGTGCAACTAAGTCAGAAATGCAGGAAAAATACAAAAAAAAAAAAAAAATCAACAGGATTTTGCCCTTAAAGTGTTCTTTAGTCTTACATTTGCCAGTTTTCCATTTAATTCTAGAACCTTATACTCCTCAGTTAGATAAGACCAAGAGTATCGCTTAGAAAAAATTAACTGTATTTCAGTACAAAGCCAAAGGGTTGCATTTGATGTTTGAATTAATCCTTTCTCAAATATGTAAATTTTTTTAGCTTACAATTCTACTTCAAAGGATTCTGCCTTGCTTTGACTGGCATTTGTCATGTAGATACAGTACAGAAAGATTATTTATCTCGACAGCAGGCTGATGACAAAACATCTATACTATGATTAAGCTCATTTCTAGATTGGCAGGATCACACTAGCACTTTCTACAGCTGGTGTCACTGTGACAGTTGCAGTTATCTTTGTCTGCATTTCAGGGTTTTGCATTTTTTCCAAAAGGATGACTGAAGATTTTGGATTTATAGAACACTCATCAGAGCAACATAAACCCAAAGAAAACCAGCAGCAACGTCACCTGCAGATTTTTTTTATTAGACTACCCTGCCATTGGTATTAATTAGATTTTGAGGGAAATTTCATGTTGAATGTGGTCTTCAAATGTACATCTGTTTATAGGGTCAAACTTAAGTTTGTCCTATTATTTCCTAATTCTGAAAACTTTGGACATCTAAGCGTTGAGTTTCTTTTATAAGTCATGTGCTTTTTTTTTTTTTTCTTTTTGTAGTTTACCATGTGTATGTATTTAGGCTGGTAAAGATTTCTGAAACAAAAAGGAAAAAAGGAGAGACAGCAGTTTGAGTTGACTAGCTAGCTAAATAGAGCTGCAAAAGAATCTTAAGGAAGATCTATTCTGAAATTCAAAAGCTTAGCAAAAATTGAATTTAAAGAGCTGAGTTACGCTCTGACAAAGGGAAAACTAGAATTAAGACATAATGCATGATCTCTCTCTTCTAGAGAGGTTAAGGTCAAAAAGGAATTATTAGGATAATTGAACAGAACCATTCTTCAACAGGAATTGCTAACCATGTTAGTGTTTTATGGACCTTACTAAGCAGATCATATAACAGTGCAGATTGAACTTAAGTGTCATTCAGAGCCAGTACAAGTGGTCAGGTAGAATACAAGTGGAATGGCATATAGAAATGCCACTCAGGGTGGGAGGCAGACTGTCACTTCAGCAGCCTGGATCTAATTTATAAGACTACCTTCTTTCCTAGAGGCAGAGTTTGTAAAGGAACACAGAAGAGTTTTCCAACATGGCTGTGCCTGCTGATGCTCAAGGAAACCTTAGCTCACAGCTGAGTTAAATGCTATATATTCTTTGCACTAAATGGTTCAAATAAACTGCAGTTTGTGAAGCCAGAAGAGCTAGTTCAAGAAATAAAGTTAGCTCCGTTATTGTACCACTGTTAGGAGTAGCATCTTTTCCTTGTATTATGGTGTTCATGGGCAAATATATTAAACTACACACTCTATTTTTTATTTTTTTTTAAAATGATTTTTAAACGATTTTGTGATAATACTGATTTTGTACATTCTAGTATAAGGTTCTTGAGGTAGTGCTTTGTTTAACCAGGGAATAGTGTGCTCCAATATCTTTTTTGGCAATCTTTTGTTCTTAGACCCCCAGTGTTCAATAAATCAGGAAAAACTGCAGGCTAAAATATCCAGAAAGAATTATAATCACAAAGATAATTGCTTTTAATTCTTATATTAAGATAAATTTTTAACATTTCACACAGGTAATAAATTCTACAGTAGCTTACTTTTCCAGGCAATGGTGCCCTATATGCTACCTGTGTAGCCCAGAAAGGAAAAGGAAGAGAAACTTTATTCTGTCACTATAGCCATACTTTCCTGATGAAAAATGGTTTTCAGTGAAATAAGGTATTTTAAAGGCCTCTGATGTGACTTAAAGTGGAAGGTGTTCAGCTCTATAAAATATGAACAGGTGAACACTTCAACAAACAATGCCTAGGAGCATCAGAGCCTTCACAAATCACAATTTCAAAAATATATTGAAGAATCCATTTAGCAATCGGAGGTATGTTCAACAACTTCTTGTGTAACCACAGCAAATAGAAGTTATTTAATTTTATAACTACAGTTATAAAATAAATAACACTTTTCTTTCTTGTGTTGCAACAGGTTCAAAAGTTCAGCTTCAGTCAATACATAGACACATTGTAGTGCACAGATTATTATCCTACTGATAGATGCTGTTAAATGTGAAATACTTTTAATGTAATTATTAAGTACCACTTAAAGAATCTTGTAGAGACAATCCAAGTGAACCCATATGGTATTGTTTCTTTTATATAAGTATATATACAAATATGTGTATTTACATAGTTTTTCAAATTTCTTTATTGTTCCAATAAAAAAATAATATTCAGAGATAGACTGAATATTGGTAATTTGTTGTTGCAGTTAGAAAAGAGTGTACTTTTCACTTTAATAACAAGGGACTGACTATAATGCTGAAACCAATGGCTAGAATAATTTGGACTATTTTACATTCATTAAATTATCCTCAAATATGTGATTTCTTAATTACTATGGCTGTTTAAAAGAGAAAGACCTCTGCATTAAAAACCTGTCATGTGCTTTATTCTGTGTGACTCTACCCCCTGTGAGAAGCAGCTATAAAAGTGTTAAAGCAAGTGAGTAGAAAACTTTAATTTGGTAGTATATTACACTAGCACAGGTGTTAATGAGTACAAACAGATGCAAGCAATGAAGAGCCAGTCCCAGGTACTATATATCCAAAAAAATTATTCAATATATCCATCTCCATCATTCTTCACGTCTCCTCTTTTTCTCAGTGGCTCACCAGACAGTAATGTTCTCAGATCAAATATTCTCTATAAATTGGGAGAACATTTAGCTGATTTATGAGGCTTTTAGCTGTTACATACTTACCTACTCAATAAAAGTACTTACATCATATGACATATAAGCTACCTCCGCAATCCAAGAATCACTCTTAAAGTGACACATACATCAAATTGTAATGTGATTTCCTGTACCTAATATATCACTTAAGAGCAAATAACAGGCATTCCATTGTAGATATTTTTTTATTTCTTCATTAATTGTTCTTTGTTTTCTCAGACAGCACTTTTTTACTCTTGCTACTTTCTCTTACACATAAATATGGTCTTTAGCATTAGAAAGAAGAGAGGTAGAAAGTGGAAATCAGACAGAGATGGGTTGAGAGTGAGAGGAACACAGACAATGTTATTTTCTTAACATTGTTTTTTTGTTTTCAGTCTCATAATTAAGTAGCAGTTGATGCTTGTATGTAAAAAAATAAGGCTTTGAAATTAATTTTTATTAAAATATGTTTCTTTCTTACAATATCGGCCAATTGGTTTACACCAGCACCATTGCCTTAGACTAACTGAGCATCCCAATACAACCAGGTATGTTTGATTTATAATAACAATGTTATTTCTAGCCAATATGACCCAGTATGTGCTCATTTCATTGCATCAGAAAAAGACACATTATTTAGGTTATTATTTTAGGATCCAAGTCCCAGTATCATCATCAGCTTCTGGAATAAAGAGAAAATGGAGGGAAAAAAGTCATGAAGAGGGAGTGAGATAAGATTGTGTTTATTTTTATACAAGCTTAGATCAGAGTCTGAAACTGCAAGTCCCAATGAACTTTTAAAAGCATTATTGAAAATCTATAGAGAGATTTTCCTTACCAACTGTATTATACTCTGTAGACAACACTGTGGAAGATGTACTCAATTCCACTTGAGACAGAAGTATTTGAATGAGCTACCTATCATCCAATAGATAGAGCTCACCTATTTCAAATATCTTCTGTCAACAAGTTTTGTTTTGTTTTGTTTCTTTTAAATCCACAGGATTGCCTTATTCCGAGATCTCTCAGCCCCATTATTACTCAGTTGGTATGTCACAGGTCTCAATTTCTCAAGC
This sequence comes from Chaetura pelagica, assembly GCF_000747805.2. NCBI lineage: Eukaryota > Metazoa > Chordata > Aves > Apodiformes > Apodidae > Chaetura > Chaetura pelagica. Next base: position 5,430,634 of record NW_009952265.1, read on the forward strand.
AACAAAAATTACATTCTTTGCAGAAATTTACATTATTTATTTTTGCTATTTAGCTGAAAACTGTCCTACCTGTACAGAAACAAGGAAACTCAACATCTAGCTGTCAACAGTATATAACAGAGAGAACTTACTGCAGCATAAATAACCCTCAGATTTCCACACTCTCATATTTTTCATGCAGGTTCCTAGCTGCTCAACTCTCTCCTGTTGGTTGTGGGTTCACACACACCTGAAATCAGCAGTCTGGCAGCCAACTGCAGCAAGAGGTAAGGTAAACCCAGAGTGGTTTCTTAGGGACAAGTATCAATCAACTATTGCACTACTATAAGTACTTGTAATAGATAAATGCTCATGTATTTATCTACCAATTTTGGGCAGAAAGTGACTGAGCAGCAGACTCGACCATTCAGAATACCAAAGCATTAATTCAGTTCAGTCATATAGGCATAGTCATTGTCCTGTAACAGATCTAAAGTTGTTTAGTGAATGAATGATGGCCAAAAAGGATAGATTTGTATGATTAAGATTTTCATTTAAGCCTCTGCAGAAACTGAACAAATAAAGCTTTTGAGTAGTAGTTAAATGGTAGTCTAAAATTCTTGTTCTAGTTGTGTATTACTAATTACAATATATACTATATAATCTCTTTTAAACATCAGAACTTGAATAGATTTTTTTTCTCAGGGGAAAGTCACAGAGAATATGTGTATGAAATTCACATCTGTAGAGATGTGTAAAGGCTTTATAAAAAGAAATGTACAAACTACTTCAGTTCTACAGAAAAATCTGAATTTTATGAGATAAAAATGTAGGCCTCTGCATATAACTGTTAACTTTTCTTTCAGAGTGGTAAAGAGTCAGTTGAATTAATTTCTAGAGGAGACACAATAATTATTTGGTTAATTTTGGTTCATAGCAGCAAAATGTGACAAAATTTAGTCTTCTTCCTATTGCATTAAGAAATTTCTATAGCTAACAGAGACAAACTTGAAAGGCTTGAAAATAAATATATCTGAAATAATTTCTAGGTATTCTAATGTTGGTTAACAAAGATTGTACTCAGCCATATGATGCAAATGCAGAAACTAAGGCACAGATGTCTGCAAAATGCATTGAAGTAGAGACTTGCTTTTAGACTGCGTTACTGTTGATAACCCTGACCTATGACAATCTGCTCAAACATGGATTTCAATTCTACATTAAACATCTGGGTTAGTTATTGCTTGCTCCTTTTTCAGCAGAAGTGCTTTGACTCACTGTTATCTAATCAGTCTTCTAAGCAAATTCAGGTGGAATGAGTAGGCAAAATTTTCTTGATGCTATGTAAAAAAGCCCTGCTAAATCTTTTTCACGTTAAACATGGCCATGTAGGTGGAGAAGAGAGAAACCTCTTTCCTCCCTGTCTCATTCTTCAGATCCTTCATGGCCCCACCTTTTAATCTAAAATTACTGTCAATATGTTAACACCTGCTTCTAGCTAACCTCCTTTTCAGAGCTTCATTTCGTATTTAGTTAAATTTGAATTAGACACTCTCTCTCCTCCTCTCCTCTTCCTCTCTTTCCTACTCTCCATGCTTGAGAAAAATACTTGTGAACTTACTTAACTGTCTATTCTGAACACATTCTTTAAACTCCATTTTATTGTGGTGTCTAAAAATGTTAAGAAAAAATGTTGACACCATTTGTTGACACCATAATGCAACACCATTTTGACTAAAATTCCCTTATGGAAGCAATAGTCATATCAATAAGTACTGAGAATCAACCTGAATTTGTTATAAGTGTGAGGTTTGTCAGTAAGAACAACTGATGATGATCCTGTATACCATGGCTGCACGAGGTCTAAGTAGTTACACTGAGAGATGAGAAAGACAAACTAGCTTATGTAATGACAAGTCTTCTCTGCCCTGAGGACATGTGTGATGTTCTTACTGAAATAGTGTAGCAAGCTAAGCAACTAATAATTTTGCAGGAGACAGTTGATGATCTTGAAACTGAGCAAGTGCTTTTGAGTTCCATAATCTGCCAAACAGATTTCACAAACTGTGACGAAAATGGTATGCACCAATTATTCTGTTTTCTATTTAAAGAAAAACATTCTAGCATAATTAATCAATATCATGCACTATGTTTAGTTAAATTGAAAGAAATTAAGTGCATTCTCTTACATGCTTCATTGAATACAATATATTTTTTGGGAATTCCAGACTCTATTAGTGATTACTTAAAGCATCAGGTGTGTTCTCACTCGAGTTCATAAAAGCTACATTAGTCTCAGTTGTGTAAAATATTAAGATATCTTTAAAGGTGACTTTCAAGGTCAGATATCTTGACAAAATATTGTAGAAGTGACAAAAATATTTGGCAGTCAGTTCTGTAGAGTAAGATTTTATTAAGAACCCAATGGTTAATCATGAAGTTAACACATACAATGATTGCCTGCTCTGCCCTCACCTTGTTTCCTATTAATTCAACATCACACCATGACAGTAGAGCAGATTGTCATCACTTCATGGTATTATACATAAAACGTGTTGTTATAAACATTGCATCAAATCAAGATGTAGGATATAAAGCTAGAGTAACATGTTTGGTGAAAAGTGAAACCTTATCTCTGAATTTTGTTTTTCAATTTAAACATCAGTGAAAAGATTTTTGCAAGATCTGGTTATCATTATTCAGTGCTGGAAAAAAGGCAGACTAGAGAAACAGAGCACTCTTGCAAAACCAGAAAGCTACAGTGAGAGTACTGGAAAGCATCTGAATACACTGAAGCAGAATAAATAAATAAATTAAAAAAAAAAAAAAATGTAAGAGAGAAACAGCACTTTGTGAAGTTAAATAATTAAGTATGCCTCTAATAAGTTGAAGAGGAGCTTTTTATTTTGTTTCCTGGGAACTTTTACATGTTCAGGAGTAGGGTCTAAACTGGAGAGGATGTAAAGAAAAAGACTCTTAGTATCTTTAAGTCTATGTTCTGAGGAAAAAAGAAAAGAGTTCTGAATTTTCAAAATCAGATGTCCTGTTGACATCTTTAATCTCTACTGAGATTTAAGTTCAATCTGAGTAGCATAAATGGAAAGAAATGTTAAAATATGGTATCAAAATATTCTATTCCAATAAATCATCATTTTTATAAAAAATACCTTTCAACTATTTTTTTTTCTTGTAATTAATATGAAGTCATTTTTATGTCCTTTCATTTTTTTCAGAACTAAAACATTCCAGTAGAAAAAGCTGGAGTAAAATAACACCTGCCAGGAGAAGTATGCTGGTTTTGTTTATTTGTTTGCTGGATTTGTTGGGGGGTTTTGTCTGTTTTATTGTGTTTGTTTGCTTTTTGTTTTGTTTTGGTTTGGTTTAGCTTTGAAGGAGGAGGAACATACTACACAAAGCTACCACAAAACAGGTTAACTTGCATGTTCCCAGTATAACCTTGATGCTCAAAAAGAATTAGAACTAAAAGATGGTCACACCTGCAGCAGAGGTAAATTTGTGCTTAATTCAGGTTTGGTCTACAAAGTCCCAGATTTTCTCCATTTCTCATGAGAGACTTTCATAGCCTATAGAAAGCTAAACAAGTATTTTCTGATATCCAGCAGAAATTTAACCCTACTAAAATTTGTCATCTTCTTCTTGTATAGCCTTTCAACCCCACAAATATTTTGTTTTTCAACCTAAGCAATCTTTAGAAATGAAAAGATAGTTATCATGTTATCACTTCATCCTCACTCAAGGTTATGTAATTTTTTCAGCCAGCTTTTCTTAAATTGAGGTCACAGCTCTCAATTACTTTTATTTCTTTGCTTGCACTACGCTCACTTTTATTTGTGTGTATTTTGGAGCATAGGAGTGATTAGAACAGATCCTAATGCATAAGGGACTGTCTTAACAAACTGTATAGAGACATACACTCGTCTCCTTTTCTGACGATCTGATGTCTCTGCAAAATTGTTTTCCCTTAATAAAAAAAAGGATCAATGTACAGTGTTTCATTACATGAGCTATTTTTTGCTGCTATTATAAAGAGAACTGGCTGACTCGTCACTTCAGTGACTGTACTTGGGAAGATGGGTTGGAAACTGTTGTCTCTATGGGTTAACTTGAGCTACCCTTAAAATGGCTATTCAGTGGACTTCAGGTGTTATATTCTTCTCAGAAAATAGACTGACAGTACCATGGGCTTAGTTTAATAATTGGAATTTACCTGTGCAAACGCAAACACCTTCAATCCGTAGGCATGGAAAGCAGTGAGTTAAATTGAAGCTCTCTTCTAGAAGGATTTTAAGAGAGGGTCTCATTGTGCTGTCTGCAATGTGTGTAGGGGCACTGGTGTGGCACTTTGTTCAGCAGAACTTGCTGTAAATGTGGTTGCTACCAGATCAACCAACAAATTGCTCTGCAGATTATTTTGTTTGACCATAACATCTATCCTAAACCAGTAAGTGCTTCTTAGATGGGGATAGCTGAGCACTGCCCTAATTAGTGAGTTTAAATCTTTTCTCAGCCCTCCCACTGCTCTGTCCTATTGACCCAAATGCAAAAGTTAGCACTCTTAACAAATCTTAATTCTTGCTCTGACCAGCAGCTAGGGTGATGGCCTGGAGTTTTACACAGGTACTGATTTTGGAGTCTGAAATAACTACAACAGTTGGGGCAGAAACCCCTGCCACTGCTGTTGAATTGTTCCTAGAAAGTAGCTACTCTGAGATGCAGACTAGCATTTTTCCCTGTCTCAGAAGTTGCAACTTTCATCAGGACTATGTCAGAGGTGCAGTGACAATTACTTTTCCTGCCTGGTAGTTTCTTTCCAGTTTAACATTTCTGCTCAAGTTATTTGCAAAGACAGTACTGGCTGTGATAGGTTTGCTAGGGATCTGGGATGCACAGCTCTTCCAGTTCTTCATGAAAGCATGGGCCTAGATGCTAAGTGTTTCCTCAGTACTTCTACTACCCTCTAGGGAGAATGGATACAATAGATAAATTAGAGAAGTAATCCTGGTGGGGAAAAAAAAAAAAAAAAAAAAAAAAAATACTTTTTCTTTTAATTCCTTTGCTTTTATCATTAAACTTTCTGGGTTAAAGAAACATGAGAATTCAGTTGCAATGAAGACAAAGGGAGCTGCTAAGCTGGCTGGGTGGGGTCAAATAACAGGGTTGGGTCTTCCTAAGGAACACTCTTAACTCTTAGCTTGGCTTAAGCAATCTAATATGTTAATGCTCACATTATAAATAAATTTGGTAAGGCCAGAGCAGAAATGCATTGGAAATAAAGCGAGTAACTAACTTCTCTGCTTGACACAGCTTAAGTAACAAAAGTCTTAAACAAGGTAGTTGAAAAAGTGATGACTTCTATTCTAAGCACAGGTATTTTTCATCATCCCAAACATCATTTATGTAAGTGTAAGCTACTTTTTGTAAGGGCTTCTGCCTTCAGGGACAAGTGGGAGATTGAGAATTGGACAACCAGAGAGGAAATGTTGAGAAAACACCATGCACAAAGGGTGCTGTAGACTACATCTGCAAAATGATCTGAAATAACAAAAAAGAAAGGAAAGAACTGCTTGTGGTATAGTGCTATAAACAAAAAAAGAGGTTTCTTCCCACTGTTTTCCTTAGGCACTCAGGGAGTCAGAGTTGTATATGTTCTTTGCCAGTAAACAGAATTATATGATGGATTTTTTTTGTCGTTGATGGAAAAGACCCATGCACCTCTGAATTTTTTGTTGGTTATTAAGATACAAAACCAGCAATGTTGCCTAAAATGGCACCTTATCCATGCTTTCCCTAGAAAGCTTATAAATTTTTGGTAGGAAATTAAACATTTCTAATCTTACAACTTTTTTTCCTAATTCTTGTTATTTTGTGGGTGGTGTCCGGAAAGGTTATCAAAGAGACTGGGTCATGTTACTCCTCCATGCATTCCTATGAGGAGTGGCACTTTCAAGGCAGTTCAATAAACAGATAAATCAAGGGAAGACATTCATAGGCATATCTGCAGTAGAATATTTAATATAAGTTACAACTTCCTCTCTTCACACTCATAAGCTGTTAATAGCATTCGATTCTTCTGCTACAAAATTATACATTAATTTTTAAAGGATAGCTCTAGACAAGTGAAAAATTGGCAACTTACCATGCCATGAATTTATTTTTAAATTGTTTTCCCAGTTGCAGGGCTGGCTGTTTCATATTTTAATAAATATATCATTCAAATTAGCAAGAGTCATATGAAACCAAATTGGGTTTTGAACATGAGAATTCAAATGACAAAAATTGGCTAGGTTGCTGCTTGTTTTTTGTTCGGCTCACCTTTACAAAATGACCATATGTTATATCTTCATTTCTTGGCAACTGTAATAGTTGCATGCAGATACAGTCCTTCTGTTGATACTCTCTTTTCATTGTAGTGCTTCTGTCTAGAGGCGTCATTTTGTGAACAGCTGTAATGTTGTTATTAAAAGCAATACATATATTTTAAAACAAAATAGCAGACATATGTGCCTACTGTCAATGCAAGAAAGTCTATCTAAATGTCATGTCGAGTGTTGCAATGGCTGGAAAACAAAGCTGCTTTCTCCCATTTGCATTTCTGAAATCAATTTTGTGCAGGCTTACAATCTGTCTGCTTAGGAAAACTATTCTGGGAGATGCTCAGGTATGAACTTGGCACACATAACTAGAGATACAAAACTTGATTTTTCACTGCCTTGATCCCTTTATAACCATATACCCCTGTGGAAAATAGGTAGAAAACACAACTGTTCATTTTCAGTAATATGGCACATTCATTTTTCATAGGTGATGACATAAGATAAAACCAATTCAAGTAATGAAGAGTGCTTCAACTTTACATTTTTATTAGAATTGTTTCTCTATTCTAGCCTTATCTTTAAGTAAATACCCCTGATATCTTAATGATGGGATTTCTAGTAGTCAGGGTCAATTATGATAAGACTATGATCTTTTGAACTGAATTATAAAACCTGCAAAATGCTATTTGTTTTCAGCTCAGATTACACTTTTTGATATTTTTGTCTAAAAAGATCTTTTATTAGAAGAACATTAATTTTGTAATTGTGTAGCAAAATACCTGATTATATTTTTGTTGCTGTTGGACCAATAATATGTGAAAATATTATAGATTTACAATACAGTATTTTTATTTTATTGATCTTCATTTTTTCCCACATATCAAATAATGAAGTCAACTGTTGATTAAAAGAACAAATGCAAACTTTTGGCTGCTAGAGTGTAGTATGAATATCTGGCTTGTAGTTTCATAAATATGATACAGATACATAAATATGATACAGAAATGAAAATGTCATTTGGTAGACTTTCAGATTGCTATGAATCTAGTCATAGCATACTAGAGATACCATCACTACTATCTCCAAAAGCAAATGGAAATAGGAGTTGCACAACTGATTTCTGTGGGTTTTGCTATTATCAGACACAACTTCAGGAACACCAAGAGAAATTTCTCTCCTAACAGATGACCTGAAAAGCTGGAATTCTGCATCTCCACAGAAGAGGCTGGCATGTTCAAATGCACAACTGAGAGTCTGCCTTTTTAAAGGCAGATCTAAATAAAACCTTACAATGGGTGTTTCTAGTCTAAATGGTCTTCCTCTCAGAATCCTCAAGAATGCATTGGCTTCTGTGTTACAGTAGCCTCAGTTGTAGTTCTTTGGCTTAAAGAAATCTGTGGATGAAGATATTCATAGAAGAGGAGACTGGGGGGTGGGAGGCTGTCCAAATAATTTTATACAACATAACTGCTGTGGTTTTGTCCTTTTAAAATTCTCAGACTAAAGTTTAATAATATTTTTTTTTCCTTTACTGTGTAAGTTTATTAGTTCCCGTCCCATACATAAATCTGGCATATCAAGCCACAATTTGTGTTGTCAGCTTCTATGAGTGAAATCCATTGCAGTTACAGAGCTGTCCTGCTTTTGCCTTTGTAGCAACTTTCAGACCACAATAACCATCATCAGTTTAAAGCAGGCAGATCCATTACATTTCCTCTGTTCCTACAACCCCACATTAAGCTAATATTATCTATTTCCCAAGTGAAAAAAAGCCCTTCTAGTCCTATCAATTATTAATTCCTTGCTTGCAGCTAATGTTTTGTTTGAATTATTTAAATGCATCTTCATTTATCAATAAACATAAAATGTTAAACAAAGAATACTGATGAAGGGCATTATTTAAGCCATAACATTTTATGAGATTATTTCAAGCGCCTTTTTTGATTTATTAGCACAATATGTTTTATAATTATTTTTCCATTTCTAAAAACAAAACAAGAAACACCATGTTTCTGGGTATCATCAAGAGATTTGGAGGCTTACTGAGTGCTTTTAGGAATGTTATATTTTGGTCTGGTTTCTCAAAAACAAAGTCAATTCCCAATGCATTTTCTAAGAAAATCCAAGGCATGGTTAAGATATAAGATGCCTGTAATTTATTATGAGAATAACAGTTAATGACGTTCACTTTAGCCTCTGTTTCTTTTTTTCCAATTGCATTCGTTGTATCAGAAATGGACTGAAAACCATGGCCATTGTTAAAAGATCTGAAATTAAAACAATTGAGACAAGAGAACAATAAGTGGTCCATTGTTTTTATTATCTTGATGTGCCTGTCATGGTTTTAAAAGAATAAGGGGAGTAGTCAGATAACTGAAATAAAATCAATATTATAATGGTGATTATTTAATTCAAGCTAATTCTGTCAATTTAAATAAACCCCATTTTAGATGGAATATTTAAAAAAATACTAATTTTTTTCTCTCTTGGTTCATAATAGGCTGAATTAAAACAATTTTAAATTAATGTCACAAGCATATGAAAGTGACATTTCTCGAAGTTAACAGAATAATAAAGTCTATAGTCGAATTTTATCTCATGTCCTTCTGATACATAGTTTTTCTTTGTTGCTACAAAATCATTCAGGAACTTGGAGAAAATAGAAGTGCAGTCATGATCTTCAGACAAAGAGCTTTGTGATCATATACCAAAGATTTTTAACAAAAATATCTTCAGAAGACTTTTCCTTTTCTGTGATTGAGAATATCGTGGGATTTCTTTGGTGTTCCAGATTATAAAAGGAATAGATTGTCTGTGGCCTTAACACAAATGTTAATCATTCCAGTTTATCACAGCTCTCATCCAATTGAATAGATTCCTTTCAAATAATTGCTTATGATCATTTGGTATGATTTCAGTAAACATGTCAACAATTATATAGATAATTTCTTAAAGGTCTTTTCCAACCAAGACAATTCTATGGTTCTATGGTATTAAGCACTTTCAAAAAGTGTGTTTTCCCTGAGAGTTATCAATCACTTGGCAAGACAGGAAAAAGATGTAAGGGTTAATTACCCAGATTTATGATAAGCAGCTTAAGATAAGGTGCAGAAGTCCTGTTCTACTGTTTAAAAGTACAGTATGAAGAGTTTCTCATGGTAATAGGCTGCAGTATTGGATACAAATATCATTGGGGGCTCCAAACCATATTCACATCTTATAATCTTGTGGAATGATTGTTTACCCTTTGCCATCCCACCATAAGCTGAAATATTTGTTTCATTGTATATACAATTGGATTCTAAAAAGTTGAAAAACATCTGAAAAATGAACCTGAAGTACAGAACAGTAAAGAGAATTTCTAAAAGATTTTAAATTGCATATAAAAATGCAATAATTTTCACTTTCAGTTACCCAAGCAGACCAAATTTCACTGCTGCTGCTTTGAATGGAGCAACACTTTGTCAGAAGTGAAGTTTGAAATTCATACTAAACATGCATTATAGTTTTCTGTACAAATATTTAAGATCAAAGTCTACAACTGACTATTCTGTAGACAACAAAAATTAATATTAATATCTGACAGAAAAACTGGTTCAGCATTGATGCTCTGTATAGGTAAGGTGCCTACAAATATGACCCAAGAATACATAACTGCACAACCAAAGATGCAGGGTATGCTTCTAAAATACGGGCTCATTACTGTCCTGAAAACTGTTCAATCAAAGGAGATATAAATACAGAATATTTAGGAAAAAAAGTAACTTCTTTGTTTTTTTACTTCCAAGTATTGTTACAGAACCAACTTAATTTCCAACACTGGAATACTTTGACAGTCTCTGGAAGATCACATTTGTTAAAGCTACACATTTAAATAAAGTATTTTTTTGATTGAAACATAGACCATGTTCAGTGTAACAGCAGTATTTATTGCTTGAAAAATACTAATTATGTCGTAAATACACTTAGCATGTCTGGTAGAATGGATGTACTACTTCAGGAAAAAAAATCAGGTAGATTGTACTAGAAAATTGTGTCCTTTTTCTAATGATAACTCAAATCATATACTCATGGAAACCCTGACTAAAAGGAGTTACTGGAGATTTAGTCCAGTGTAGAGCTGTCGCAAGCTGATGCTGTCACGTTGGCTCACGACAAGAGTGAAAATGGGTTTATCATCACCAATTTAAGAGTTTTACGACATTCCTGGAATACAAATGCTAGTTGCAAATGAGGATGCAGTGGATCTACACAGTGTTTTAAGTAGAAAGGTAGTTTGCTATTTTTGTTTCATTGTTTTTCTCATGCATTCTCATAGTTTCTATTTCCTCCATTTGACTGCTCAACATTAAGGTTTGGTCCTCAGCATTGATGACAGCCTCAGCTGAGGACTGCAATACGTTGTCAAACTCAGAGCTGTGTTGAGGGGGGAAGATTGTACAAGGAGATAGACCTGCAGCTTCCCAGGGCCTATCACCTACATTCAAGAGCTGGTCACATAAGATGTGTCTGCTTTGAATTATTACTCATAACATAAGAATATGGCAGAAGTCAGTTTTGAAGGTTCTCACGGGAGGCATATATGTGAAGTGGCACTCTCCCTCTGTGGGCAAGAGTGTTCAGAACACCAAGTGCACACATGACTCCCAAGCTCCTTCTAGATGCCAGTGAGCATCATCACAATTTTGACTCAATTCCCAGAACTACTAATCTTTTACATCAATATTTCCTGGAACAGGACCGCAATGTTGAAAAGCTGACTGGCTGTTGCTGTAGGCAATAACTTAAGGAAAATGCAAAGCAGAGCATTAGCCTACCTGCAAGCGTGGGCATGGAAGTAGGATGTGGGCACCCTCCCGTCTCTGCTAGAAGGTAGCATGTCAGTAGATTCATCCCTACCCCTATTTAAAAAGCTTTTCAGTGTTATTTATCAATTTATGTCACTCTTTAAAACCATGTTACATTAGTTAATTCATATATTACAGTGAAATTCCTATGGAAGTACATATTACAGCCACATTAATATCACATTAGCCCATCATGATTAATGTTATTGCAATGAATGAATTAATAATGATTTGCCTCTTTACCAATTTTTTATTTTTTATTTTTTTTTAAATCTTGACATGAAGAGGATCCATGGCATTGATTGTCAAAAATATAATGGATTGATTCATCATTTATGGGAAAAGAGACTGCTCTTCCCATAAAGCTTATTCTTTTATTGCTTTTTCTCTTTTTTCCTCCTTTCCTCAGTAGATGTATTATCTTTGGCAGGAATTCAGACCATCTATAGATCATTCATAGGAGCCAACTCAGCTTCAAGTACTGTCACTTGAGTGCTAGCTGTGAGGGAATGAATGGAACTCAGGTGAATGAGTTGTCACATATAAACTCTGTCAGGAAAAGAGGTAGTTATCCTGGGTAATGAAGGCTAGGCATTAATGGCTGCTCTCTGTACAATGAGATGAGGTGCTCTGCAGCTATTTAATTGTGGGTAAAGGTGATTTATCAACATAAACTGTGACACTGAGGTATGGATAAGCAGTATGATATCCAGTGGTGCCACTTTTGCCCAGCTGAGGGGCAGGGTTTACAACCTCACTGAAATGGAAAGTTATTGAAATCAATCTCTTGATGGGTACTGTGCTCTTAATACTAGAGGGTGGTCAGTATATGTACAATGTGTACATGATAATATATTTAGAGATTATCCTGTTAGTAAGCACTTACTTTTAATAACCACATTTTGTGATTATCTTAAAATTTAAAGTTTTGCCATTATTTCTTTCTGCTGTGAATTTAACACTAGAAATATAAAAGATTATTCATTATTTTGGTTTTTTTTTCCCAAGTTTATTTTTTCAAGGACTTGACTAAATCAAAATTCCAAGCGTACAGTGGAGAACAAGCCAATGAAGGACTAGTTCCTTAGACAAACTAATACACAATTCCAAGCTCTGCCCTTGTGATGCCAAAAGGCTAATTCACTCTACCAGTTATAGTCTTCTAAATTGGAAAAGAAAGTCTCTTGCTTTCAAAGGTCATGCCAACAGATGCAGTTTGAGCCTCCAGATGTGGAAAAAATAGAAATATAGGGAAAGTACTCACAATGGCATCCAGCTGCTCATTTCAGACATGCTGCCATACTTTATTGTGTGTATGATAGAGGGGAATTTTTTTTTAATGCTGATGTCAGTTATGATTTATGGTGATTTTATTGACAATACATTTAAGTAGCACATTTAAATGATCAGTGTGTTTTAAAATTTTGCAATTCTGACTTGACTGATATGAATTTTACTTCCTTGAATTGTTAATGAGAAATCAATGTTTTAAAATCAGCTAATATTTTCACTGGAAAAAGGATGAGGAATAATTGTAAATATACCAAGATTTACATGTGAAATACAATTTAAGCAAAAATAATACAATCTTTCAAAGTACTGACCTGGGATGATATCAAGTTCCCTTGCTGTTTCTTAAAATTTTCTTTTTGAAGTCCACCAGACGCTGATAAAAAAAATTAATATGATGTATCAGTAGATGTTCTATACCTCGCTGCTGTACATTGGATATAAAACCTGTTTTTCTCTACTTTTTATATTCTTCTTGATTTATATAGGAAGCCTTTTGAAATACTTTGCAGCTACACAAAAAAGAAATATAGGCAGCCTCATAAATTCAAAAGGGGACTACCTGTGAGATTTCCACATCTCCAAAGTTGAAAAATTAAAATAAAATACGACTGGAGGAAGTTTTGTTTTCTGTATTGTTTCCAAAAGCCAGAAAACCATATGTTTCACTGCACGGCAAATGAACATTTTTTTCTGATGGAGAGGGTCATATAAAGGGCACTTCCATCTCGAACAGAGACCTTAGGAATTCATTGAAAATCTATACATTAATAGTAAAACACATCATGTGAATTGGCTTTGAAGACCGTGTCTGACCCTCAAGCTCTCAATCTAGAACTTGTTTGCAATTACATTCTGCACTCACAGAAATTAAAATTACCTAGCACATACAAAAGAAAATTCAATGTGAAATTTTCATGACAGTTTAAAAAATAATTTTAGAATAACTTTTCAGTATAAAATAATGTATTATTTCACTCTGCAGGTTACACATTTTACACTCTGCAGGTAAACACATTTTAATAATGTGTTCACACTGTTACCATGTCTTTCTTTAAACCTCTGAGAACAGTTCACTTAAGCAAGTTCTCGAAAAAAAAGATCATATAACAGACTCAGGTACATTTATGTAAGTCCAGATTGACACCTCTGAAGATACTTAGTGTTGTGGATGCACATTGATATAAATGGGGAAGGAAGCAGGGACTTCTCTTCCACTAATTGCTCCCTTACTCCTAACTTATTCTTGTCCACAATTATTGTATACAACTCTAGATTCACTTAATTGTTAATATTCTGACTCTTCAGGACAAATATCCAAATGGATCAAACACATGTCTAATAGTAAGAAGGATAAACATTTAAACTCTACAGCTCACCTCTCCCCAGATGACTGAAATGTAGTTGCCCCTAATGAGATTTTTACTTGTTTTTCATGGTGTTGCATTTAAAGGGAAGGGAAAGAACTGAAGGCATACTAGCTTTTTTTGCCTAAGATTTATTTGACCCATTTCTGGTGAATAAGCTTAGACTAGCCCTACAAAAGTCTAAAGCAGTGATTGCCATTCTTCCCTAGCCTGTAAACAACACTGCTTCAAAACAAATTTGTTGTGAAAACTGCTTGGCTTTACTTCTCAAGCTGGAACAGTGGCAGTGACTTCATGGAGCTGTTAGCAACATCAGAGGATCGTGGTTGGTTGGGGGTTTTTCTTCTCCATGAACTTTGGCTTTTTTTAGTAAGGAGATACTTATCTATTAACTATGCTTTTTTAAGAGCCAAGCCCTCTTTCTTCTAGGATCTCAGAAAATGTCAAAATTAATTACACTTCTCAAAACATCCTAGGTTTTTCCCTTAATCTGGCAATATCTTAGTTACTGCTCTATTTTCTAAACATTTTCAATTGTACTGTTTAATCTCCTTGGCTGAAGGAAAACAGGGAGAACCATCTTTTCTGCAAAATATGATGCAATGTGAGCTTTTAGTTCTGTTTTTTTCCTGTAGTAATTTTCCAGGCCATAGATATGATAAATCAACAGAAATACATTATGTCAGCTTATTGCACATATCAGCCTACTGCAATGTTTGTACTAAACTCCATTTCTGTGTCTTAGAGCAACCCCAGACAGCAACTAGGTATTATGTTTAGGAGTACAGTCGACAGTGGATATTCATTCTGTTCTATCAGCCACGAAATAGGTCTGAGCTACCTTTATTACATAAAGTGACTGCCACATCTATATGAACTGTAGAACCTACTTCACAAATATCTTGGAGAAAATTTTGACCTGTGTCTGGGAGAATACAGGGCAAATAAATGACCACACATTTCAAGGAAAAACCATGGCAAAGAAAGAAATATATGGCTGAGGTATCCTTGAAGCAGGATATCTGGAGGGCAACACTACAACAGAACATAATGTAAAGCTACAAGGATAGTGACCTACAAAACAGACCATAAGCAGTCTAAAACCGCCAGCATCTACAGCAGCGTGGAACTTGAATGACTTTGTTGTATATTGTCATCTTGCTTTGTTGACAACTTGGAATCTGATTGTTCAGGAAATGTAACCTAAGCATGAGCCAACAACATGTGATTTGTCTGTTTCCTCAATGGGAATACTCAAATGTAGATTGCCCTGAAAAAAACAACAACAAAACACAAAGAAATGAAAAGAAAAATTTACAGTCCATAGCCTAGGACATAACCTTACTTGGACATAACCTTCCTAGCACATAACCTTTCTTGACAGAAGAGGGTTTTTTAAATGTTATGGTCTCTCAAAACTAGACAAAATACAAATTTGCCAAAGGCAAATAGCAATATTCTTATGTTACTTTGTCTTGTTTCCTCTAAGACATCATTCAACCCAAACACTTATTTTACATTATCCTTTTCAGACTAGCTCTTTTATTTTAAAACACCAGTTCACTTCCTTAAATGTAATAGATATTTTATATTACATATAAACCATGGTTTTATATTTTTTGATTGAGGGATTTCTTTATTTCTCAGGATGAGAATTTAAAAAAAATCCTTTATCTTTGGTTTTATTTATTATACAAACCTGGCAACCTATTTTGGGGAATTCCAACAAATCTGGGTTTTTGAATTGTATTTCTCAACATATGGTACTAATTTATCTTTGTGTTGCCTTCATGAACACAGCAACAGATGTTGAACATTTCTGCTTTTTAATAGCCCTCTGATCTTATGAAGATTCTTTTTGGGGATAGGCAGAAATATGTTTTTAAACTACAGATCATTTACAAGATTGTCTCTGATGAAGTTTGTTTTGCTTACAAAATGAATTTAATATTTTTTTCAGATATTTTCATTTCATGCGGAGTTTTACAGGGAATTTGAATGGTGGAAAATGGTAATGTTTAAAAGTTATCCTTTTTGTAGATCAGATTAAACTAGACGTGGGATTAGAGTGCTGACCTATATTCATGAGTTTAATTGCTACAGTGTACTTTAACTTCTTACAGATGTACTATTGAAATGGTTAACCTTTACTGGCTATCGTCACTAATATGACCTTATCTCTTCAGATTCTGATTTTTAAGGTGGATGTTTAAAAAAAAATAAAATTTTAAAGGTTAGATTTTCTTATGCATTTTGGGCAATTTCAGAGGCAGTATTGCTCAAGTCTCATCAATATATGTGAGTTGGTTTGTGTGGTGTCACCAAACCAAAGTAGCTGTAAATCCATCTTCATCAGCTAGATGAGACTTGCATACAGCTGGTTTATATTGGATGGAGCAGTACAAAGCAGCTGGAATTTATTGGTGAATCTGACATACTATTTATTAGTAATTTATGTAGAGCACACTGTATGTTACGTGGGTGTGTATCAGTAGATAGATACATATGCATAAACTTGCACACAGGTGCTATACAGATAATTTGGAGTGTGGACTGAGAAATAAGGATGCACACTGTGCTTACTAAATAACTTGACATCAGAAGAGACGGTCTAAAATCTCAATTGCATGTCTTTTCTCATGCATAATCTACAAGACTTAAGAACAATATGGGGAATAGTAATTCTGCACCTAGTTATATGGATTTTGCGGATCATACAAATATTTTACAGACATATACAGATAAATAGCCAGACTAGGGTTTATATATGTGCAAAATGCTTAAAAAAACCCATCTGAAAAAGACTCTTTTCACTACTGATAGAAACCTTTGAATTAATTTTACAAGATAAGGGAAATAATTTTTCATCTAATTCTTAACCATTATCAAACTATGTTGAGAAGAACCTGAGGGTGCCGGT
The DNA here is from genome assembly GCF_000747805.2 of Chaetura pelagica. Taxonomy (NCBI): domain Eukaryota; kingdom Metazoa; phylum Chordata; class Aves; order Apodiformes; family Apodidae; genus Chaetura; species Chaetura pelagica. The sequence continues at coordinate 5,447,372 of NW_009952265.1, forward strand.
TGACAGCTGACTTAACATGAGCCAGCTGTGTGCTCAGGTGGCCAAGAAGGTCAATGGCATCCTGAGCTGCATCAGGAATATTGTGGCCAGCTGGAGTAGAGAGGTGATCGTGCCCCTGTACTCGGCATTGGTGAGGCCACACTTTGAGTACTGTGTCCAATTCTGGGTCCTTCAGTACAAGAAGGACGTTGAGTTGCTGGAGCATGTCCAGAGAAGAGCTACTAATCTGGTGAAAGGTCTGGAGAATAAGCCCTAGAAGGAGAAGCTGAGGGAACTGGGATTGTTTAGTGTGAAGCAAAGGAGGCTGAGGGAAGACCTCATTGCTCTCTACAACTACCTGAAAGGAGGTTGTAGGGAGGTAGGAGTTTGCGTCTTCTCTCAAGTGAATACTGACAGGACGAGATGAAATGGCCTGAAGCTGCACCAGGGGAGGTTTAGACTGGATATTAAAAAGAATTTATTTACTGAAGAGTGGTTGGACAGTGGACCAGGCTGCCCAGGGAGGTGGTGGAGTCACCATCCCTGGAAGTGTTTAAAAGAAATATAGACGAAGTGCTTAGAGACATGATTTAAGCACTGAACAGGTAGATTAGGTTATGGTAGTGGGACTTAGGTTATGGTTGGACTTGATGATCTTCAAGGTCCCTTCCAATCAGGATGATTCTATGATTCTATGTTTCCATGATTCTATGATTATATGAAAATAAGTTTGCAAAGTATCCGAGTTAGTGGATGGAATTATGATTTGCTCCAAACCCATTTTTTTTAAATTATTTTTTTAATATGTTATGAACTAACCAGAGGTATAAAGGGACCCACTTAGCATACAGTGGACAGAATGGTCATGGTGGTTTTTTTCTAGCTCTCGTTTTTCCCATTAGTCAAGAATGGGAGTTCTGTCTGGGATCAGAAGGTATTAATTTATACTACAAACTGGTAATAGTGTCTCTCTGTAAAACAAAGCAAACAAAATTCCTAACAAACCAGGATGCCCTCAAACCTGTTTTCAAGTTCAATGTAAATCTGATGTTATGAAGAGACACTTCTTGCCAGTGGGTTTTTTTAATGGCTCCTGAGCATTACATCACTGTTTTACAAGGAGCTGTTAAAAAGCTATGTCAAAAGAGAAGCCAGCTTGCAGAAAGAATTGATACATACAGCATAAATATTTTTAACCGAAAACATTTTTTAAAAATTCACATTTAGTTGTTAGCTATTTTGCAATTGATGTTGTAGTTTACTAATTACCTGTGCAAAATGTTGTAGAAGGTGACAACCTTCTACAAGGTGACAGTATTTTACAAACATGCATTTCATGCATGTTCTCTTCAGCTGTTCTCTGTTCACCTAAGATAAGATATAACTGGAACCACAGCAGCTCGCTTTCTTTTTGTGTGCAAATCAGTTCAACATTTTTGGCTCAGTGGTGAATATAAAACCAGTAAAAATTATCACCTACATCAAACCCAAAATCTAGATGTTATTTCCTGTTCTAATTTATTTTCAGATTAAATGAATTATTTTGTCTTTCATTTAATTAAAAATTAACATTTCAACTATAGAGTTTCACTGTTGGTGTACTTTTAAAGGCTCCAAATAGATCTGGCTCCTATAATAGTAGGAGAATAACATACAAACAATTATTTAGCCTCAGGATAACAGAAGGAAATAAGGAAGTGCTGGGAAATTATTTTGAAATCTTTGAAGTGAGTAAGAACATGGTAGATTATCTAAGAAAATAATGTAATATTCTTTTTTTCCATCGCAAATTCATTTTTTGCTTTTCAAGTTCTTACACATCTTTCAGGTGGAGTGGAAAAATTTCAGAGCTAAAGCATATTCTCGACTGAGATTTACCTGGTGTAGTGCAAGTATTATTAAAAGGTTTAAACGGATTTAGTTGTAGGAATTGAAAATTATTCTTCTTCTCCCCACTGAAATACTTATTCTCCCTATCTGATTTAGACACAGAGTTGGGAAAGAAAGACAGAAAGAACAAAAGCTACTCAGTGATAACTACAATCAGAAATAAATCCCTTAGATAGTTGTGTCAAGTAAGATCCATTATATGAACTCAAGTTTTGCAATTTTGCTTCTTTTGTTTATGGTTAAAGTAATTATTTCCTTTCCCCCCAACCCCCTGTTTTTTTCCCACAAAGACAGGTCATTCTGAAGAGGTAAATTATGGGAAAGAAAAATTAAATAAAACCTGAAAATTCTTCAATTGATGTTAAAAAAGGACTATTTCAAAACTGTAAGATTTTAATTTAATTTTCAAATAATTTTTCACATTTCTGAGAATCAGGTTTTTCAATTCTGAAGATTATTCTGTTATTCTGTTGTTTCTTTTAGGCTTGCTAGCAATGACAATCAACTAAAGAAAAGACACCTTCAGAAAATAAACTGAAAGGCAGAGTCTGGGTGACAACTAATACTGACCTTTCAGGATTGACTAGTGCATCTTCTATTTAAGCATTGTGAGCAGAACCTTTTTTTATCTCACTGGGAAATAAATCCAAATCTGAGATAACAGAGTAAATCTTACTGCTGCTTCCAGATGTACAGTGAATCTTCCAAAGAGCAGTTGCACTCAGAACCCAGAACAGCTCTCTTTAACTACAGAAAATCTGAGACTGTTTAAAAAAATGTCTGACAGGGCTGCAGGGAATCACATCTAAACAAGGAGACAAGCAGCTAGGTTAGTAAGAGTCCATGGTCTAACTGATAGGCCTCTTATCACTAAAAAGTCCTAGCAATGAATTCAAGAGTAATACCAGGGTGATAATTATGACAATCTACTTTACCTGCTGCAAAAGACAACAAAAGAGAATCCACACTTAGGAAGTTTACATGTTAGTGTGTGAAATCCTATTTGCCTTTGTTAACATAAGCTTAAGGCTAATTTCTCAGCAGATATGATTTTATCCATTCTCCATGCTCTGCTTTCATCAGGGTTACATTTAGAGGTTGAAAAGCCTCATCAGTGGAAGGGTGACTGTTTTGACTGGTTATGATAGAATGCTTTAATTAGGTCACCCAAAAAAGTGTGTTTTTATAACCTATGTCATTACTGAACAAGGGGGATTTAAATTCCCCTATAAAGAGGATTCTACAGCATCAGACATCTGTTCTAAAACTTACTGTGGCAAAATACTCACTGGGCTGCATGCACAAATTTGATTAACTGAAACTTCCAGGAAAGATTTCCAGCTGATTAACCCAGGGACCTTATCTTCAAGTGTTGGTGTGGTATAGACTGACCAAAAATCCTAGCTAATGTCATATATTAAAGCCTATAATTGCAAGTTAAGTGGAAGATGAAGGCACCTAATGACAAACAGACAACAGTATTTCTGGTAATTGCTGTGGTAAATGATCATTTAATTCATGTTATGATGTCAGCAGCAAACAAATCTGAACTTCTGCAGCTTCCTCTCTGCAAACTATCCTGTGACACTTCTGTGTTTGATTAGCTTTTGGAGCCTTTTATTCTGTTTCTTAAAGTGAAAAGGTGACCTTAGTACTAATCACTGTTAATGGCATAGTGTGTTGTTTTTTGTTTTAATTACCAAGGAAACATAAATAGGAAAATATGTGGCATTTTAATGCATCCCTTTGCAATCCAGAACAATAAGGCCCTAATGTGCTATACAAATTTAAAGTGAGATCACTGGGTAACGAGGTACATATGGTGATCCTAAAAGAAAAGGTTACTATGGAGAATAATAAGAAGACCTTTTAAAAATTATTTTTACTGCTTAGGTATTAGTTTTAGATGTAAAGAGGGATTTACTTTTCCTTACCAGATGTATTGCCATCCTAGATTATGCAAATTTGTGGTTTAGAATGCTATAGTTAAAATAGGTCTTGACATATTGAGTGAAAGCCTCAGATTTGATAGGACTATCCCATCCATAGCTGCAACTCTTTTCTCTGTGTCAATGATCTGTGGAATAAAAAATGAAAGCAATTAGAACTGTCTGAAAGTCAATTCCTAGGTTAACTGCCTATATTCTGTAGTGTTTTGAGAATTAAAGGCTAGTCAAGTGACTTAATCTTTAGTATCCAGTTTCATCCTGTGTAATTTTGGAAGGACCTAACTGCAGCTCAGGCCAGTTAAGGACTGAATCACCTTCTGGAATAACCCAGTCTCTGCAATCTGTAACAAGATGCCTATGTTCTTAAATTAAATTATTGCATTGACAATTGAGAAGGGTGAATCTAGGCCTCATTGCTTCAATCTTTTCATCTGCTAGTGATAATCTGATGTATAGAGGTGCTTGATGCTTAAGTAATGCATAGGATCTTTGACAATGTCCATTAAAAATGCTGAAAGTTATTATTCATAATTATTGTTACTAAGGCAACTTCTGATTTCACGCTGTGCACCAGAAAGTGTTTTATTCTGGACAAAACCCAATAACATACTCATTGCTAAAAATCACCTGGAATTGTGAGGATTCAGATAACAGGAATAACCTTTCAACCCAGGCTAGGATAAACCCTTAGAGCTCAGAACTTCAACATGTCAAGTGAGCTTTCAGGGTAAACCCTGGGTCACATGAAAAAGCACAGCTTGCATGGCTGAAAAGCTTGAACTCTTAATTCCTCTCTTAAAATATTGTTGTCTGGCTGCTCATGGTGAACAACATGTTCAGAAGATTATAGAAGGGAGCTAAGCTGTGGCACACAGGATGTTGGAGAGGTCCACACTGAGAGGTCCACACTAGCTGTCTAGTACTTCAGGAGGAGTGAATGGGGAATATATGGAGAGCCACATTGCTTTTGAACTGTTGAGATGATAGTGAAGAAAATAATTATTTATTTTCCCAAGTAGCAGACCATGTTTATATCCTTCATGTTATTAGAGATATGATAGTGGAGGAAGTCTGTTTTGACTTAGCTTTCCTACACTCAGAGAAAGGTGACAGTCTACTATAACAGTCCTGTACATTCAAACCAAGACTGAACACTCCTTGTCAGAGACAAGTCAGATTTTCTTACAAAGACACATATGAACTAGAAAACAGTTCAACTGTCCTCTGCCTTAAATCTATTCTAAAGAGATTAGTGATGTCCAAACATGGACATTTTTACAACAGAAATGGATCAGGCATAGTCTGGGTTTATTCTAGGGGCAAAGTTAGATTATCAGAACAAATTCCCTTCTTGGTTATTGATGGCAATAGATAGCTCATGGATGAATTTGTAACATGAAGTACAATCATCAGTATTTTTTCTAGCTTTCTCTCAGGTGTGAATGCATGAGCTCTTTACACGAGATATGAAAAACAAAGACCTCCACCAATATGGAGCAAGCTTTGTGAAATAACCCTCGTGAAAAAACATGGTCAGGATTGCCTCGGCTGCTGTGTAAAATAAGTTCAGAATTTTCAAATACCCTTCAACAAGTATAATGAAATTAAAATATTATTCCAAGGACAAGCAACCTTTTAAATCAACCACTTTCAAAAGGCCATATATTTGTTATTTTGTGCAATGTCTAACTTATGAGCATATGATGGTGAAAAGGTCTAGAAAGAGGTTGTTTTTCCATGGGTTCCAACGAGAGTCTTTCAACTGGAACATACTATAACATGACCTTTTGATCAGACTTTATCATAAAGTATGCTTACTAACACCAATGGCAACAGAAGAGCAAGGCTGTGAGCCTGGTTTAGTTATGTTACCAGAACAGTAGATCTGTTCTCTCTTACTTCCACTTTCAAATATGTTGTGTTTCATGCCTAGTAGGTAGACTTGAATGAATTTATCACACACGTCGTATCTTTGGGGTTTTTTTGTTTATTTTGGAAATGTCCCTCAATGTTACTTCTTTGATATGAGACATGAGACACAATTTCCACATATCGATGCTTAGTATAAGTAGCTAAATGGCTTTCAAAACTTTCCAATTTATAAATGCCAATGGCCTAAAACATCCAGAAAATCAGAATTATATTTATGATTTTTTGTTCTACACTTCTTTGACAATTTAGGAGCTTTAGATTTTTCTATAAGTTCTAAGGCACATGAAGCTTTATTAGATGCTTAACAAATAAGAAAAGTGAGTAATTATTAAGGCTTTGTCTATGTTCACAGTAAAGAATTCATTCTGCATTCACTAACCTGAAAAAATTAGTATTTTAGAACAAGGCCTGGAATAATTGAAACTTAATGAGAATATAAGATCCTTTCATAGCTGAAAAGAAAATAAGTTCTCTAAAAAAGAAGACTGAGATTCAAAGGCTGGTGGAAGGAGATAGCTACTCAGTGGGAGTTTCATAATAAATTTAAGAGAGTTCAAGTGAGACAGGTCTGGAGAGAATGTTAAATGCTAATATATTATCTTCAGAAATCATGTGAGTATGACAACACAACAAAAAATTAGTGCTCACTAACACAAGAAGTCTGGAGTAATCTGAAAAAAAAGGTTTTTTAAGTTCCTAAAATGTCATTATAATGGCTAAGTGGGTGAGTTTCAGTTGCTCTCCAAGTTCAATTTGATTACTGTGCTAACCAATTGTAAATCACAGGAAACTTTTAAAACCTCATAACATAACAGTCTGAAAGCAATGTTTATAAGTCAGCCGAGAAAGAACTGGATATGCAAGGCTAACCATGACTAGGAAATCTGGGAACACTTCCTAGCTGCCGAGACTAGATGAATGCTCCTAGTGAATTTAAATTGAGGAAAAACAGAAGGGTGCACTGCATACTGCTTTACACTGAAAAAATCCAGTTACTTACTAGAGGGAAGGTAAATCTAGAAGAGCCATAAGCAACCAAGTATGGATAAGAACAAGTCATGCAGTTTTTGTACTGTGCCTGTAGATGTGTTAGCTATACATGACTGTGAAACAAGAGGGCTGTAAATCACAGTAGTGTGCACATATAATTTCTTTGAGACTATAAATAAGTAGCTATGT
>NW_009952265.1:5454310-5460973 GCF_000747805.2 Chaetura pelagica
GTTTTAGTGTGACTCAATGCAGCTTCTGTAAGGATAATAAATACAGTCTTGTCCTAGATAGGAAGTGAAAAAAAAAATATAAAAAAAATCAGGAAATTATTGAAAAAACTTTGCTTAGGTAATGTCTTACTAAATAGTAGCAAAACAGTTAAACGTATAAGCAGTATTTCACAACCCAGTGGAAGGACTAAGCAATTCTTCACCTTATTATGCTTCACAGAGTGTTATCTCAGTGATGAGAATGTTTGAATTTCCAGGATGCTCTAGTTAAATGATGGAGTACAACGATGCAGAATTCTGCAACAGTGGTCAGGCATCTATGTAAGATGCAAATCTCAGTGATCACATATTCCATTACTTAGGTTGATACTGTAAGTCATGAAATAACAGAATAAATATAAAAGATATCATAAAATTGAGTATTTTCTTTTCTGCATGATCCAGGCAGATCAGGATTATTTGGGTTGTCCAATTATGATAATGTAGTACAGGGATTAGCAAAAAAAAACGCAAGCAGAAAGCTGGTTATGTGTCCTGACTCCTTATTAAACAAGATGATATGTAGCAAAGACTGAATATATGATAGAAGCAAAAGAATTGAAATGCCATGCAAAAATATTTTTGAGAACTTGGATCACTGCAAGTAAGAGAGGGGGAAAAAACATGTTTTTTTAGCTGATCTCTGAGTAAACAAAGAAATGAGGGTATGTCCTTGACAGTGGCTCAGATTCATACTGATTTTTGAGTTTTTTCTGTTGGTCTGGAGCCGTTGCATAATATACAGATATAAAACATAGGTAAGAACTGGATGTCTGTAAACCATGTAGATATGTCTTATGACAATTCCAGGACACAATCCCTGCATTACATGTGGAAAGCCAGGCCTGCATCACTTAATTGCATCGCATAGTGTGTTAACTGATAAACTGTATTTTTAGTCCCACAGTCTGTATGAAAGGCTGCATCTGCCTGCTTACACTTTGAGAAAACACCAACCCATTCAGGGTCTTTTTTTTTTTTTTTTTTTTTTTTTAAATAAGCTATTACTTGAATGCAATTGAAAATGCCAGTGCATGTTATTCAATTATATTTCACATTACATTTAAAAGTCAATTAAATGTTAAAGACTTGTGAAAATATTCCTCTTTCAAAGATTTCCTTTTCTCTAATTGGCAGGCCTCTCACTGGAGCTCAGATGGAGCCCATAGGCAGGCCTGTGAGTAGAGGCTTTGAGTGAGGCTTGTGAAGACCGTTAATGAACCTTAGTGCACTCAGAGCCCTACCAGTCATCTTTTTCACAACAATTATGCCTCAAGCTGCTAAAAGACTAAGGAAAATTTCACTGACGAGTATATTTATTTACTTTTTAAAATAAACTTTTGTGGAAAAATGTGATCCTGGCTTACTGTGCAATGGACATACAGACCAAATCCAACAGGTAGTGGCTGCCTATCTGCTTGTTTTCTTTTAAGGGAATACTGGTTTGGTTAAGTGAGCTTTGTGGCCATTGGTAGAACATTGGTTTGACAAGTAGGGAAAAATTATGCTGATTTTTGTGTGTCCTTTTTCTAGAAATGAGTAAGAAATCATGAGGAATCAGGTGTTGTTTTGTTTTTGTTTTTTTTCAAGAATAAAATAATTACTTATCCTTTTTTTTTTTTTTTTTTTCTTCCCCCAGAAAAGTAAATGTATGGATGAATCACTTCAAACAATGCTAATCAACAGCCTGAGAAGTCTGTAAGAGAGGACATTGACAGGAAAGGTACTATTACTAATTTATTTGTCTTTTTATGGTTCAGTTAGAGGAATATCTTAGGGAGTACAGCACATGTCAGTGTTGTCAGATGTTACACAGTAGCTGTCAAGAGTTTTGACTGATGTACAAGCACTACCTGCTCATGTTCACCCTTACTTTCTGTTGAGTGCACATAGGTAAGACAGCTTGTTGGTAATTTTTATTTAATGCTTTCAGTATCTGCAGCTGCTCTTTTATTCAGAGTTCTGAATATGAGAGATTCCACACACTGAGATTTTCAAGATTTCCACTGCAAGGATTTAATCACTTGAACAAGGCTTTCCTCTGGGATTAGAATACTCCTCACTTTCTTTTTTCAGTGCTTAGTGATCTCAGAGGTAACTCTTTATGTTTTAATTTACTAAACTTCTCAAAAAAAAAAATCATGTTAACCAAAAGACATAACAGAAATTAGGGGTCCAAATGGCTTTGCATGCTTGATAGTGGGTATTATTTCTGTTCAATAGGGGTTTTTTGTTTTGTTTTTGTTGTGGTTTTTTTTCTGACAGACACTTGTCTTAAATCTCACTTTACCCTGAAAAGGGGACTTCTGTGCAGAAAATAGCTGCAACTGTGTATCCAGGGAGGTGTGACTATCCCACAGACTGCAATAATCTCTCAGCCACATGATCTGAAATCACACAGTAGAAATTACCAGATAGAAAGAAGGCATCACTTTTTAGTGTGCAAAATCAGATTAATCCTTTATACATAAATGATGAAATTACAAGATCTGTTTCTTAATGTAATATAACAAGAAGAAAAGCCTACAATATTTTTGAAGGAAAGGAGTCAAACATATTAACGCTGGGAAGCCAACTAGCTTTCCGGATGACCAGTTTAAGTTTTGAAATGTGATGTACTTATTCCACGGAAGGGAAAGATGTTGCTTTTAGATGTTGAAGTGAAACCTTTTCAGTGTTTAGAAAGTCATTCCCAGACACTGAATGCTACAGAAAAATGTCAGCATACTATCTTAATGCTGTTTCACCTGTGTTGTCAGTCCAGTGAATCTCAGGCTTTAAAGGAAATATTCATATATTGAAAAATATTGTTAAATATTTTTTGCCTAACTAAGGAGTTTAATTTGGAACATAAATTATCTTTTTATATGTTTGGGGTTTCCCCCTGCCCCTCTTTGTAGACCTTTTCATTCTGTCTTTTCGCATGAGCACCTGATTCCACTATCTGCTTAGGGAAGGCCAGTGGAGCAGAGAACAGAGGGACAGCAATGCCAGGCATATTTCTCTTTGACCACAGATTTACTTTTTAGAAAATTAACATGGCAGGTTTGTGCAGAATAATTTTTAATTTTTTTTCTCTCAGGTAATGTGAAAATCAGTATCTAGCATAACTTCTAGAAGATTCTGCTCTAGTGTTGTTGTTTTGGTTTGTTTGTTGTGGGTTTTGTTTATTTGTTTCTAATTGTAGCTCTGGTTTTGTTGTTCTGAGACCATATTTGTCTTACCAAAGTCCCTTTTCACTCAAAAGAGTGTGGTTCTGCTGCATCTCCTTGAGGAATCCTAGCAGCTCTGTGGTTTCTATGAACTCCAATGTTTGCAGGATATCAGTTGTGGAAATCATACATTTGCAAGAATCAAAGATCTTTGGCAATCCCTGCAGGTAATCAAGTCTGCATTTTGAAGCATGAGTAGGAACAGTAATTAAAAATGTAGGCATTTGTGTACCACGTGTATGCAAACCTATTGCAAATTTTATCCAGTCTCCAGGTGGATTCTAATAGCAATGTAGGATGAAAATGTGAGTGGAAGCATTTATAACAAATATTAATAAAAGGATAAAAAAAGATCCTGAACATTTAAGATGCTGGCAGAATTGGGAGCCACACAAGTAGAAAAGACCAACTTTTATGCAGAGTTATAGCTCTTTTGGCACAGTTGTTGTAAACTATTAGGCACCTATCTGTGTTTAGCTGAGCTGAATTTCAGTTTCTTATTTTGAAGAAACTTCATAAGAAAATCTTCATCTTAAAATAATATTTCATTAACAATGATGACAGATGCAATATCTTAAGAGTAAAATCTCAGATATTTCAAAATCAATTTTTCACATTGAGAAGGAGGTATTAAAAGCTTATCCTTAAGCCACTGCTATTATTTTAATTAAATATATTTTTTATGTTAATCGTAGAAGATGCTGACTGTGAATATTTTTAGTCTGAAATAGTGTGACTGCAGCACAAATGATCAGTTAATATATCCCTAGATTCCTAAATTTATCTGGACTGTGCTTGAGATTTTTCAGGAGAACTAAACATTTGTTTCAAGATTCAGTCACCAGTGGCATCCAAAAGCATAATTGTTCATCCTCTGTGACACTGAAGCTTTGGAGTCTCTGCATTTTGCCAGTATCCCCACTGATACATATCACCTCAGCATTTTAGATGGGTATTTTTGAGTTTATAGTGTGCAAAGATATTCTAATTGACAATTAAAGAGATCCTGGTTTGAAAATCACGTTAATGGGCAAAATATTGGTTACAATGTAATTCAGTTTTCATTTCTACAGGCAATATAGGCACACAGAATATTAGTTGATGATGACTAGAAATGCTAGTTGTCAAATGTAACATTTGTTACACTATTTGCAAAGAGCTCAATACTTTCTCAGGTCTTTATCACAGACCACCAGACCATTGACTTACCTTATGCAGATTTTTTTATCAGATTTAGACAGTAATCAGAATTTTCTTTGACCTTTGATAATGAAGTCTTGATCATCAACATTAGTTGATCAGTGTGAATAGGAAACCTGAATTGTAGCTATGAGTGGACTTTAGCAGTAGTCAGGAAGACAGTAAACCCTCATGAGGCATGCAAATTCTATCAGTTAAAGTTGTTATGAGATAGATCTTATTGTCTTGACAATTTCTTATCATTCCTTGAAGACAGCTACTTTCTTTAGTCTTGTTTACAGCTTGAGAGATCTGATCTTCTACTGTCTTCTGGCTTAACTTTTCAATGAGCAGTGATTTTGAATAACATAAAAATTGAACCAGGATACAAAATTAAAAACAAACAAACAAAATCAAAACCAAAACAAACAAAACACAAAACAAAAAAAACAACAAAACAAATCATCTTTTGGATGTTCTTCATCCAAAAGAAAAAAAAAACAACCTGTAGAATTTAAGTGAAGTTTGTGAACTTTAATAACAAATGGAAGTTAGAGAAACATTTACTTGCTAGCTGAAAATAACTTAGAGAGAAAAAATATTAATTACTGTAAAGTATTTGAAGTTGAGTTAATTAACTGTACTAGGTTTGCTATGTTCAACCTTCGGTAACCTGAAAATTCTTAACAGTGACTGCAGTTCTCTTTTCAGAGTCATGGAAATGAACATGAGGTTGGAATCTCTGGAGGTCATCCAAACACCTCCTGCTCAAAGTGGAACTGTTTGTGTCTGCACCCTGGCTAAAGCCTAGCCTAGCTCTTAAATTCACTTATGACACCAGCCAGAGTGCAGGTTTAACTGACTCAGAGGCTTTTGGGCACATCAGCAGCAATGAAATCAACATAAAATATAGCAGTTGTTTTCATTCAAATGTTCATAGTTTGGGTGCACTTAACAAAGAAATGTAAGTTCTTTTAGCTGTCTGAACATATGGAATGCAGACCCATATGTATTGCCTAATAATACTTTTGTTTATTTTGTTGTTAATTAAATAGCTTCTGAAAGCAAAACCCAAAAATGAGTGAAGGACTGGCACCAGAATGCAACATGCTGTGGTTTAGCTTTTAGTATGAAAAATTATTTAATCTTTGGTTTAATTCAGCATAAAGTTATAGGCAATTATTTGATAACAGAGAAATAATATATAGCGTTACTCTTAACATATCCATTATTCTACTGAAATAAAGACAACTACAGAAAATGGCATGTCTTAAAACAGAATTTCCCCATTGCAAATTATCACGTTCCCCCAAAAAGCTTAGGTGAGGAACAGTCACAATAGATCTTTGTTGATTTTGAAGTAAAATTACAGAAAAACTGCAAATGCATCATAATGTTCTTTGAAGTAAAGTATTTCTAATCCAAAATGTATTTTCATAATACACATGATAAACTTTTCATGATAAACATTTTTTTCTGGAATTAGGTGGACTATTTTCATTTAGTCACATTCAAATGTTAGCTGAAAGCTAGTGGTACTATCATAAGGAGGAAAGTTGTTTCTATGAAGGAGGAGCAGTCCTACAATCTCTTGACAAGGTGTGGCTCAAGGTAAAGCAAAATTCTCCAAGAAAGCTGCAGATAGAACAGGTTAAAATCTGACTGTGGTAGCTGAAGTCCAATTCTTCTCTGTTGCCAGATGATCAAGAATATTTCAGGTAGATTTTCTACCATGTACCAGTGCACAACCTTTTTGGTTATCCAGACTAATGTCTGTGATTACTGGCAAGTTCATGTTCAATTTGAAGACTAAGATTTGAATTTTAATTGCATAAATAACAAAAAAGGAATGAATTTAAGACAGGGATAACATGATAGACTATTGTTTACTCATAAAGCTTTTTCTAACCATCATTTATGAAAGACATCTTCACAGCAGCACATTCACATCAGTTCAAGGATTTGTTCTTCTTTTTCCATCAAGATATAGGTTGATTGTGGTCACTGTAGGGGAAAATCCTGCTAAATGCAGCTTTCTCTAAGTCTCTTCCTGCATTGAACAATTTTATAGTGGTGAACACAGATCTTGGTTCTAAAGGGGCAGCTGATGTGATTGGTGTGGTTTTTGCATATCAGCATCATCCTATATTGATGGTATTTTTTGTATTTCTTTTGGTATATGTTGATTTGGAATATGCCCCTTGATTCCTTTTCCAAAAATGTACAGTGTCAA
>NW_009952265.1:5461008-5471162 GCF_000747805.2 Chaetura pelagica
AACTTCTGAGGAAACTGTATTAAGGCAATTCTCTTCCATTGGCACCATGAAACTGGAACTCAGAGAAGGCCATCTAAAATAATCAAAGGATTGAGAAATGAGATCTGTAAGCAATGTTAAGAGAAATGAACATGCGTGCTTTTCAGAGGAGCTGGTTTAGTGGGAGGACAGGGAACATGAAAGCATTTTCCATAGAAACAGTGTGTATAAATATCTATTCTAAGAGGAAAAATCTTGATTTCATTAACTGTAGGTCACAACAAAGGAAATAAGAGGCCAAAGCCTGAAGATTACTCAGGTAGTGCTATAAAAAGTAGAGCTTTGTCAATGTAAGTAGTATGGAAAATAATATAAAATACAAAATAAAAAAAATATGTGTACATGTGTACATACACAGATATGAAACAAACATACGCACACATATGTAATATATATATAACATCTCACAGTTTGAATTTCCAGTATTACATTTTTAATTGTATTTTTAGCTTTGCACTAAATAGCCCCAGACTGGCTGGTTTTCCTTTCCCAGTGAGTTTGTCCCTAGCTTGGGACCAGCTGGCTACATTTGGTATGTCTCTAGAACACAAAACTCTGCCCAGATGTGCGCTCACCAGCACAAACATAGAGATTATGTGTTTAAAATACCATTTTACTGTAACAGTTTTTAATGAGTATGTGGGGGGAAACTGGTTATGCAAATATACCCCGTTGGTAAAGAGAAGGGAAGACTATTACAGTTGGGGTTAGAGAGGAAGAGAGCCCAGCTTCTTTCCTGCCTAGAGTCTATGAGAGGCATGTGTGTGGCCGATTACTTTTGCCCGGGGATGAGAACGCAGGAGAAGAAAGGTTTCTTGATTAGTCTTACAATTCCCAGCTCAGAAGCACTGACAGGAATAATGGTGACAGCTGCCTTGGGAGCGCCGCCGTAGCTGCTGAAGCTTTGGGATTGCTGTGGTGGCTTGGAGGCTTAGGGATGGCCTGGGCTGGAGGCTGGAACTGTGACTGGGCCTCGGGAGCATGGCTGCAAGGGCTGCTTTAGGAGCTCTTGATCACAGAGGCTTTTGGGGGCAAGCAGTGATCCCAGCTTTTTCAGTGTGCTCCAGCTCCCTTCTTCTGTCTCCTCGCCTCCATTTGTGTAGTTCCTCGGCTCCACAAGAGAAAGCAGGAACAAGCTCCTTTTTCCAGCCACAGAAGACTCCTTTTTATCTGGTCTCCTATTCCTCTTTCTTCTATCTTCTTTTGCTTCTCCCTCTTTTGTACCAGCAGCAGCAGACAGTAGGCGTCAAGGACCCATAATGGCCCTTAACGCCCGGTCTTTTTTTGTCCTCAGCTCCCAGTCCCAAGGTGTGTTCCTGCAAGGGCTGGGTCCTGGCTGCAAACACAGCAAGGTGGGACTGGCTGTCCCTGTCCTTACTTGTGTAAAGCCCCGCCCGCAGCGCCCTCCTTGCGGTGTTGCTGCCGTTTCTCCTTTTTTTTTTTCTTTTTCTTTTTGTCTGCTTAAGTCTCTCCATCACAGTCAATTTGGTTGAGAGAAGTATCTATTGTGATTCTCCACAATACTACCCATGGAAAAAGTACCCTTTGAATTAGTTAAATCTTACGCAGGGTTTTGATATGTTAATAAAATGTGCATAATAAATCAGTAATATCCGTGTAAAATGAAGAAATCTGTATAACTTAATGATAGGTTAATCCCAGGGTATATATCTCTTGATAGCGTTTTGGCCAGTATATTTGATGCAGTTTGATGTAATCTTAATACATAGAGTATCATTTGACCAGCAACCACTTTTCAATGCATAAAGTTTTTAGTAAAAGAATAAAAGACAATTCTTACACACACCATTTTGATATGCTAGGTCAGTTTATACAATGTTTTATAATGTTTACAATCTAAATTGCAGAATATGGCTATCAGTTAAAAATTTAAACTAACTTTTTATTTTTAATGGATTGTGATTGATTGGTTTGAGGATTTTTGGCATTTATTCAACTGAGTAGTTATGCAACATTATATTAAAGTATTTAGTATCTCAATTTTCAACATCAGTGGGACACAGGTATTGCAATTTATGTTTGCTTGGTGAAATGAACAAAAATTTTATCAGCTTAAATAAAGGCCAGAATCTTTACTCTCTCTGAATTATGTCCTCATGTTATCTGAAATGTAGCTATTATTTCCCATTTCACAACAAAAAAAAAAAAATATCCTCACATAAATAACAAAATGGATGGTTCTATTATATAAAGTGGAGTACTACTGTGTCCATAAGCAAGTCAGCATTCAACAGTCACACATTATGTGTATTAGAATTAGAAATGTAGAAAGATGTAAGTACAGAATAAAAGTTTGATATTTTATCTAAGTAAAACCCTAAAATAATATACATGGAATTTTTATAGATTTTTACTTGACCTGCTCCCAATATTTTGGTTGGTGTTTCCTAAAAGGATTTAATTGGTTTAGAAAAAATATTCAAAGTTGGTTCTTTATGTAAATTTCTGAGTGGAAGAGAGTACAAAGTAGTGACAACATTGTTTATCAGTGTCCTCCAGTGATTGTTAGCAATGCATTCTTGCACATATTGTTTCAGACAAAAAAAAATAGTATTTTGCATTAGGAGAGGATAATTAGGCAATAAGATACAAAAGAGAGTAGGGTTATCATGAGATAAACACACACATGGGGTGTTATGAGGCACAGCCAAGTATCTGCAATGCCTCCAGGGTATGATTATCTCGTGATAACCACACATCCTGGAGTCGCCTTATTGCTATTATAAAATATCTTTATTATAGGAAGAAATGCACATTTTTGTGCTGAAAGAAGACGAAGGTGGCAATTTAGAATGCTGAACAGCAGTTTCAGCTGAGCTGTGTGGTTTACATAGATTAATCTATCCCATTGGAATGTTTCCTCGGCCAAAAAAATATTCCCTAAATCCAAGCAGTCATAATCTGTAGTGATGTGCAGCTATTTGGAGTATTTGATAAATTCCCTCCTTGGTTCTTACTCTGTTTGTTTGACTGCAAGGTATGCACATAACCATATGAAGGGACGGAGAAGTGTTAACAGAATGATGAACACTTTGAATGTTTGGTAATATTTCTAAAGTCTGGATTCTTCCACTTCACTTTTATGCAAACTCTGTGTAAATTCTGGAAAGCTTCAGAGAGTTGAATAATGCATCTAAAGCTAATTGAAAACTATTGGGAGAGAGAACAGAGCTTTAAAAGCTGGGAAACTGATGAGGCAGAGAGAGTAAGAATTCTCTCCCAAGCAGCATGATTGTTTTTCTACCAGGCACAAAGAGGTGATGCAGTAAGACGTAAAAGTAGGTGGATAAATAAGAGACTGGACTCTGTACAAAACTGGAGCTTTGCCACTGTCTTCAGTGGACCAACACTTTTACCAAGAGTAATATTTAGCATCAGTCCTACACTTACACACGTAATAGTTTTGTCCACATGAATGGCCCCTCTGAGTTTACAGTCTCGCTGTCTCTCTTTTTAGAAACTATCTGGGAATGAAAACAACTTGGTCAGGCTCCTGGCAGATGCAATTTTTATTTTATTTTATTTTTTTTATAAAGTACAGAAAGGAAACAAATCCTATATCTGCATTTGAGAGGTAGTAGATTAGTCATAGATCCTTTTAGTCATACATTCTTAATCAACAATCATGCCCAATGATCTCTTTTTATTCTATCATTCCTTTATTAATGAAAACCATAGTCTTATTCCAGTGCAACAGAAGAAAATTCAGGGAGCATTCTGTTTCTATTAGTTTTTATTACTATTGAATGAATTTTAGGAAGAAATAACCATTGAAATAGCTTATAAATTGTGTGTTAAAATGTAATCAATATTTGCATTCATGTCTGGGCATAAAAACACACGAAGAAAGCCTTGTAGAATTTATTTCTGCTTAGAAACTTGTACCATGGCCTTCAAAATGTGTCAGCTCTAATTTAAGATTGGTGTTTAATATGGAATATGGAGATCAATGTAATTGATTTGATTGAATAAAAAAGTCCTCGTAAGGATATATAGTGGCCATTTTTAAATGCAACAAGCCCAATAATTGGTTTAAATGTAAAAATAAATTGTGTCTAGAGATATCTATCCCAGCCAGGGGTGATGCTTTATTGGTTTTTGCATTTCACTAACTGATGTGCTTTCATGTAAAATCAATGTTGTGCAGTCAAATATGTTTTGCTTTGTTGTGTGGTGGGTTCAGTTAACTAAAATATACTTTTAAAAGTAGGATACCTGACTTTTATTTTACAGTAAACCTTTTGTGAAGAAATGAAGGTAAAATGCAGAGACGCTTTTTGCTACCTAAATATTCTATAGAGTCCCCTGCATAATGTATAGATTTTTCATGTGCTTCTCCAGCACTTTAGTCTTCTAGCTCTCAGTCTTTTAATTAAGTCCCTAGCCATTCCTCTGAAAGTAATTGCCATCTGTGGAATATTAGACACCATTTCAAGTGCTGCATACATATCTGCTTAGCAGAGCTGTGTAAAACTAAGCGTTATACTTTCTACCTGTACTGAAGCTGAAAATGCATTTGCCCTCAATTTGGTTTTAACCTGCCATAAGGAAGAAAACCTGTTTTTCCATTCTGTCAATTTTAACTTTTTTAATAGAACTGAAAGGCAGCATTTCCAGAAAAGGTCCACAACTCATACAAGTTTTCTTAACAACAACAAAAAAAAAATTAAAAAAAAAATATTATGTCTTCCTTGTGACATGGGAGAGCTGAGATCAAAAAATGAATTTGACATATCTCACCTGGTCTAACTTTAAAAGTTACCTAAATGATCAAGGAAACCCACTGCCACTACAAAAAACATGGGCATAGATAGAATGCTAGAAAAGACAATTCTAATTGATACAATTAATCAATACAACAAGATAGTCAGTGCAATTAGTTTAAAATGGCCTTAAACATCTGCTGGTTTCCTTTAAGTTAGTGCTTTTCTCATCATTAAAATAAACAGATTATTTGAAAAAGCTGTTAACACTCAAAGGGAAAAAGTTATTTCAAATATTTATTTCAGTGTTCTTTCAGGACATACAGATAGAATAACCCCATGAAGAAAATATATTTTTGTATCTGCTGTTCTAGGGAAATGGACTTTAATGTGTTTTTGTCCTCAAAACTCCAAATAACAATGCACTGTTCAGTTTTTTTTTTCCCCTACTGCAGGATGCCGAATATAGAAGAAAGAATAAAGAAGGTATATTTTCCCCTCCTTTCTCCTTCTCTTAGTGGACTTGAGCAAGCAAGTGCAAATCTGCTTTGAAAAGCTGTAATTATTGTAGAGATCCACATTTTCACATAAAAAAATATTTTCTCTGTTATGAAGTTTGCATACAGAAAATTGGTATTTCTCAATAAGTACTTCTTCCAACCCTACAATTCTGAAACATTCAAAAGGTTTTTAAAAAAAGCAATAGACAAAGAAAGTGAATATACATACTGCTTATTGCATTCAACAGAGCAGAGAATTTTTTTCTGGACTAGTGATTTCATAGACCAGTTTTACACTTTTTGGTCATGCCTTAAAACAATTGAGCACATGCCATAAACATTGAGTTGCTGGAAAATGAAGACTGGTGAACCATTCAGAACCCAACTGAACTAATATGTCAGAATGTTATAGCTTCAAAATGTGTGAAGTGAATCCTAAACCTGCTTGCAAGCCATTTTGGACAAGCAGGTTTTAAAGATACTCGCATAAAGACATGCATTCTTAAAAAAAAAAATTAATAAAAATTGCCAGGACATGGAACACTGGTTTTAGAGACACTGCTAAAGAAGGAGAAATAGGTTTAAATCTGTTTAAATAAAATCTTTAGTAACATTTAAGACTATTTGGATAGGGATGCATTATTTGGCTACATATGCAATTCAGTATGGTTGAAGTGTCACATGTTTTTACTGTCTTCATAGTCAAGAAATTATTTTCCCTCTTCTCTTGCTGTTAGGTAACAGAGAAACTAACTAGAAACCTAGATTGATGAGGACAATGGCAACTAGAAAGAAAAATATATTAATAGATAGAAAAAGAATGCATTGTAAATTACAAGACTTGCTTAAAAAAATTACCTGTTCCTAGGTGTTATGGAATAGCATTCAAATGGAAGATTTCCCCAGAGAATGAAGACTCCTGGAGCAAGTTCTCAAAACTACCAAAAGCAATGAAATTCCTAGGTCTGTGGTAAAGCTAGTCACTAGGAAAAGAGCTATCAGGCAATGAGAGAATTTAAAAAATCCATGTTTTATTTTTATTTTGCTTTTTGTTCTCCTTTATTCAACAGACTCTCCTTTGAGGTCTATTAAGTTATTTGTTTATGCAGTGCCTGTTGTAACAGGGTCTTATTCAGGGTGGGAGAGTACAGCTTAAGGGAAAACTTTAACAACAACAACGACGATGACGACAATAATTATAATAATAAATAAATTAAGAATAAGAATGAGAATAATGTGTCTAGTGAGCCGCAGATGGTGTATCTTTCACATGTCATAATGTGACAAGTGCAAAATGACAAAAAAGTCCTTGCAGGTGAAATTCTTTTGAGGTTGTTTAACTGTCACACCCATTTATCACAAATGTGAGCAGGAAAGGGATGCCATGCTGAGAGGTATCTACTCACACATGGCATAAACTTCCCATACAGGCAGCCTCCACACCTCTCTCAGCCATGGTATTCAGCAGCTCAGGAAACATACTGTCCATAACTCATTAATTTTACCCTTGCTCTAGCAAAAACAATGCCACATCTAGCAATGGCCTACTGTGTAACTTTGTTCAAATTTTTGTGCCTTTATAGAATAAGAGGCACATCAACTAAATCTAAAATATAAGCAATACAAACAGGTAGTATTTAATGTGTTACAAAGTCTCCAGGATGGTGGATTATCTCACAGGAGTTCAGTTCACTTTTGGAATCTAAAAATATGTCTATGACAGATATTTCACCAACAGGGATGAGACCAGGACAATCTCAGTGAACAGAAGCTCGCATGCCAGCAAGTTCTGCCTTCACCACAGCTGTGAACAACAGTTTTTTTTTCCTATTCATACAAAGGCTGATACAAGAGAGATATTTTGGAATTTATTTTTTTTTTTCAGTTATATCTAAGTTATTTCAGATATTTTATCTTTTTTTTTGAGGAATAATGGATAGGAAGAAGAAACTTGAATTCTAATTAGAAGTATCCAGAAAAGTTGCTGAAATATATACATGTGAAGGAATTGTACTAATTATATTTTAAAATTATTTAACAGATATTCAAAAGTGTGGCTCCTGAATTTACCAGGATTTCTTCCTCTTTACCTTTTTTGTTCAGAAAGTAAAACTAGAAACCTCCTAAGCCATAGGGTGGAGCCTTTTGCTCCTTCAGGGACAACATTAACTAGCTTCCTTCAGAAATGTAATGAACTTCCTGCTAAGCTGCTGTCTCATATTCTTCCATTGGAAGATGACACCAAAACTTACCTTTTCTGACAGCTGGAAACCTTATTTTGTTTTCTACTATACATGTATTATGGCATCAGTGCTGCTTCCTCAAATGCATTGTATCTTTAAAATTGTTCTTTGTATATGTGCAGACAATAATCTTACTTCCTCTCAGCCTGAAAGGCCATGTTCAGAAGACTGCTTTCATAAGACAGGCCTTCCATTTCCTTTATAATCTCTGTGTCTTCTTAAATTTCACAAGTAACTTTCAACATGGGATTAATTGTTTTGTTTTAATTAAGATGTGCTCTACTGCATTTATTTTTCTAGGTGGTTGGTTACTTTTCCTGTTATCCTGTTGGAATACATTTGGTAAACCCATGCTGCTTTTTAGACTGCTTATACTTTATTTCTAAATTTACAGCTTTCCCTTTCAAAATTTCATAGTTTTCCTTTCCCCTTTTCCCGTGAAATGGTATCATACTTGTTAGTTTAATTCTAAAAGAATCAGACCTGTAATTTCATGTACAGTTATTTCAGAAATCTGATAGGAAAATTATCTTATTCTCATCACCAGATAAACTCATTGGGTTCCAGTGAGAGGAGCTTGTAGATTTATGACAAAGATAGCATATTTCTGCAAAAACCTACAGCACATTGCAAAAGGTTGACCTAGTCAGGATATGACCTCTGATCAATACTACAGTATTAACAAGGAGATATTTTTTCCTCCATATCAAATACAACACATTTTGATGCTACTGGTGTGCTTACATACCTATATGCTAAAGAAAATGAATAATGACATAAATAAATATTTGGTGATATGTAGACCTGACCCAAAAATGCAAGTCATGCCCCTTACCATACTGAACTGATCAGATGAATACATTGTAGAGAAGTAAGTACTGGTCTCTTCTCGCAAGGAAATAGTGATAAGACAAGAGGGAACAGCTTAAAACTACACCAGAGGAGATTTAGGATGCATATGAGTATTTTTTTTTTCTCTGAAAATGTTATCAGACATTGGAACAGGCTGCCCAGAGAGGTGGTTGAGTCACCATCTTCGAATGTGTTTAAAAGTCATACAGATGAGGTGCTTGGGAATATGATTTAGGGGTGCACATGGTAGACTAGAGTTAAAGGTTGGATTTGGTTATCTTAAAGGTCTTTTCCAACCTAAATGATTCTATGATTCTATGTCCTACTATTCAGGAACTGTTTAGAAATAATTTAGTGTAACTGTTATGCTACAGGAGTTTTGTGAAGTGATGAACGTAAGATAATGGTTAGTTTTCAGAACAAACTACTAGTCACTTTCCACTTTCCACTGTCATCTCACTTTTAACAGTAGAAAAAGTGCAAGCAGGCACTGACTGGGCTGAAATAATATGGTTCTAAAATGGTTTTCTTGCTTCTCATATATTTTTATGTCTTGATATTCTTGTGTGCACTTTTCCAGTGGATTTGCAGAATTAAAGAGTTTGAAATTTTTAAAAAAGGAAATTAATGTCCTGGTTGTTGACTGGTGCAACTTTCTTCTTGGAAGAACCATCTCCTGGCCTTGTTCTGTTCAGTAGCTCTTGCACACGTAACTGGAGAATATCAGTGGGTTTCTTGTCCCAGACTCTCATGTCCTCTTTAAAATAATTTTTCAAGAGAGACCACAGGTGGCGTCTCAGTGGGTCCCGTCCCTCTCGCTGCTGTCTCGTAGCAGGACGTCTCTTCTTAGTGGCTGCAACACGTGACCAGTTGTCTCTAGGAAGAATCTGGAGATTACTTCCCCACCTATTTGGCATCTGGTTGTTCCTGCCAGTCATTTGTTCAATGGCTGAGGTGTGGAAGTGAAAAGAGTCAGAGAGGAGGTCTCCATACTGTCGTGCTTTAAAAGCTACCTCACGTACAGTTGGTCTTTGATAACCTTCAAAGCATCCCATGAAGGAGAATATATGGGCATGCACTGCTGGTACGGCCTGAACAAACCTCCGGAACATTTGCATGTCACACTCAACATCATCAGGATTTGTGAGTCCATCTTTATCATAGATCACCTCTCGCACAGCAATCTCTCTCAAGTAGGTGATGGCTTTCTCAAGAGTGGGTGTTCTGCTTCGGCGCCATTCGATGTCACCCTTGTGGGGGTATCTCTCTCTCACAGCTGACAGAAGTCGGTCCCACAGGGTGGTAGTTCCTGTCTTACTACTAAGTGCTCTGTCAATACCAGCATCTCTGGCCAGGGATCCCAACTGCTTGGCTTCTCTCTCATCCACATTGTGGGTCTCAGCACCACTATCAAAGCATCGGAGCAGCCAAGGAAGGATTCCCTCACCATCAATGCGGGTGAAGTCCTTTCTCATGAGGCGCAGCTCTTTCATAGAGTAGGGCTGGACGAGGTCATCGTCGTCATCTGATTGAGGAGGGCCTGCTGTTCTTTTATCTGCTTGAGAGTGGTCTGGTTTTTTATCTGTTTGAGAGGTACCTGCTCCATCATCTGATGCAGAATCCTCTCCTTCCTCACTCTTAGCCTCTGTTTCTTTAAGCTCTGGTTGTTTCAGGGAGGTATGTTTTGTCTTTGCCTTGCACTTGGTCACAGGGTTAACTACTGTTTGAGAGGTACCTGCTCCATCATCTGATGCAGAATCCTCTCCTTCCTCACTCTTAGCCTCTGTTTCTTTAAG
>NW_009952265.1:5472172-5477804 GCF_000747805.2 Chaetura pelagica
CCGGCCATGGACGGAAGAGAAGGGGAGGAGAAGAAGGAAGGAAGTTGTCTTCTGTGATCTCTGACCTTCCTCTGAGCTTACGTAGATATATGGAATGGAATATCTTTGGCCAATTTTGCTGTCCGTCTAACTCAGCCTCCTACGGGGGGGTCACAGATCTCCCCATAGTGTCTGAGCCCGCAGAGTGCAGGTGCAGCCTTGAAGCCTCAGTAGTTAGGAAAACATTCCACTGTCTTATCAGCCTAGCAGAACACACTGTTGCTAGTTACAAGAAAGCTTACTGAAGGAAAAAAAAATCAGTAAAAGAAAAATTGGCTTTATCCTGGCTCAAACCAGGACAATTATTATGTCTGTAATGGTTAGTTTATCAAGGAAAAGGTCCAGATTTCTGCTCTGAACCTTTTTTATTGTTGTTCACCCCTCCGCCCCCCCATTGCCTCCATTTTTATTCCAAGCTAATGGCTCCACCAATTGGAATGTCATTGTTCTTGTAAGGAAGAGCCACTCAGGTCTGAAAGCTGTTGATTGCTCTGCAATAGACTATTATGGTTCCCTCACTAAGTGTCAAGATGCAGCTACAGAATGAATGTTCTAATTCGAAATGAAGGTTACAATCACAAGGCAAAATGGAAATGATAATTTGACACAAACAAATTCCCAAACTGCCATTGAGTAGGCAGAATTCCTCCCCCCACTTTCCTCAGCTGTCTCTTTTTTTGTTGCAAGGACAAACTTTACCTTAGCCAGTCACTGTTATTTACAAATTACTGGTGGCTGTTCCAGCAAGAAGGCAGAAGGTGAAAACCTCTCTCTGTTTGGTGTCTGAGTGATTATAGTAAAGGAAATAATGGTGTTTGAACGCTGCCTCTATCAACGTCACAAACATGACAGTGATTTTTAGACCAGAATACACTATAATACAGAAATCACAATTTAAAAAAGCCTTGTTAATATTAATGCAAATTTTAGAAGGCTAAGTGAATATACCAATGCATTTTGAAAGTGCCATTATAATATTGTCTGACTTATTGCACAATAAAGTTTTCTTGTAGGAAACAATAATATACAGAGGCATAATGGATTATCTTTTGGGAACTCATTAATTCTGATTTAAAGATTTAAGAGTGATGAAAAAAAAAAATTGTATCCCTTGGAAAATTGTTGAGGCAGTTAGTTGTTCTCACCATCAAAAACTATCTTTTTTTCCAGTTTACTTACTTCCACCTTCAGTCACTGGACATTAGGGTTCTGTCTGTAACATGAAAAAATGCTCTAAAACAAGTTTTATTTAGGTCATTGCAGACCACACTCATGCACTTTGTTTTCCTTTAAGTTAACTTCTGTGACTATTCCAATAATCAGAGAATCATCATAGAATCATAGGATGGTTTTGGTTGGAAGGGACCTTAAAGATCATCTAGATCCATCCCCCCTGCATGGGCAGGGACACCTTCCACTAGATCAGGTTGCTCAGAGCCCCATCCAACCTGACCTTGAACACTCCCAGGGATGGGGCTTCCACAGTTTCCCTGAGCAACCTGTTCCAGTGTCTCACCACCCTCATAGTGAAGAATTTCCTCCTAACATCTAATCTAAAATGACCTTTATCAAGTTTTGATCCATTATCCCTTGTCTTCTCACTACAAGACCTTGAAAAAAGGCCCTCCCCAGCTTTCTTGTAGGCCCCTTCAGGTACTGGGGGGCCACTGTGAGTTCTCCCTAGAGCCTTTTCTTCTCCAGGCTGAACAATCCCAACTCCCTCAGCCTGTCTTCATAGGAGAGGTGCTCCAGTCTTCTTATCATCTTCATGGCTCTCCTCATGACTTGCTTCAGGAGCTCCATGTCCTTCTTATGCTGGGGCTTCCAGACCTGGACATAGTACTCCAGGTGGGGTCACATGTAAGCCAAGTAGAGGAGGAGAATCACATCCTTTGACATGCCAGCCACACTTCTTGTGGTGCCACCTTGGTCAAATTTGGCTTTCTGGGCTGTAAGCACACACTGATGTGTCATGTTGAGTTTCTCATTCACCATTGCCCCCAGGCGCTTCTACTCTGGCCTGTTATTGATCCATTCTGCACTCGGCTTGTATTTGTGCTTGGGATTGCCCCGATCCATGTGCAGAACCTTTCACTTGGCCCTGTTGAACTTCATGCAGTTTGCACAAGTCCATTTCTCAAGCCTGTTAAGGCCCCTCTGGATGGCATCCCTTCCCTCCAGAATGTTGACCTCACCACAAACTTTGGTGTCATCAGTGAACTTGCAGAGGGTGCACTCAATGCTGCTGTCCTTGTTGCTGACAAAGATGTTAAATAGCACTGTACTGACCCTCAGGGAGCACCACTCATCACAGGTCTGCATCTGGACAGTGAGCCATTGATGACCACTCTGAGTGTGACCATCCATCCAGTTCCTTACCCAATGAGTGGTCCATCCATCAAATCCTTATCATTCCAGTTTTGATGCCAGAAGTTATGCAGGACAGTGTCAAAAGCTTTGCACAGGTTTTCTTCCCTTGTCCACCTATACCATGACTCTCTTGTAGAAGGCCACTGGATAAATTAGGTAGGACTTGCCTTCATTGAAGCCATGTTGGCTGTCACTACTCACCCCTTTGTTTTCCACGTGCCTTAGCAGAGACTTCAGGAGGATCTACTCCATGATCTTGCCAGACACAGAGGTGAGACTGGCTGGTCTCTAGTTCCCTGGGTCTCGTCTTTTTCCATTCTTGAAAATGAGGGTTATGTTTCCCCTTCTCCAGTCAGTGGGAACTTCATCAGACTACCATGACTTTTCAAATATGA
This sequence comes from Chaetura pelagica, assembly GCF_000747805.2. Lineage (NCBI taxonomy): Eukaryota > Metazoa > Chordata > Aves > Apodiformes > Apodidae > Chaetura > Chaetura pelagica. The sequence continues at coordinate 5,474,977 of NW_009952265.1, forward strand.
CAGACAGATGCAATTTCATCAGCCAGTTCCTTCAGGAACTGTGGATGAAATCAGTCAGGTTCCATGGACTTGTGTACCTTCAGGTGGTCTCAAATGTGCTCTTCTCCTACAATAGAGGGTTATTCCTTTTCCCAGTCCCTGGCTTTGTCTTCTCTGTCTGGGATTGTATTACCAGAGCCCTTGAGAGTGAATACTGAGACAAAACAATCATTGAGTACGTCAGTTTTCTATATATGTCCTTCATGACCAGGTCTCCAGTTTCCTTCTGGAGTCGACCCATATTTTCACTAGTCTTCCTGTTACCACATTTTCTTGTCCTTAACATCCTGGCCAGTTGTAAATCTTGCTTTTACATTTAATTGTGTTCAGGAGCTCCTTGCCATACCGGCCTCTTGGTTCTCCCACCTGTCTTCTTCTTCACACATTGCTCCTGGGGATGAAGGAAGTGACCCTTGAATAGGGACTAGCTTTCCTGGTCTTGCCTCTCCTCCAGAGCTTTGTCCCACAGTACCCTACCAAGCAGATCCTTGAAGAGACTAAAATCTGCTGTCTTGAAATCGAGGATAATGAGCTTGCTTCGCTCCTTCCTCACTTCCCTAAGGATCCTGAATTCAACTGTGTCGTGGTCGCTGGAGCCTATTTTCCATTAGGTTTTACATCATCAACCAGCCCAATTCCATTGGTGAGAACGAGGTGCAGCATAGCACCATTTCTTGTTTTCTTTCTTAATTTTCTTCTACCATTTGGAGAAGGAAGTTGTCATCAATGAACTCCAGGAACTTCCTGGATTGCTGGTGCTTTGCTGAGTTGTCTTTCCACTAGATATTGGGGTGGTGGTAATCCCCTGTGAGGACCAGGGCTTGAGAGGGCAAAGCTGCTCCTCTCAGTCTATAGAGAGCCTCATCCACTCAGTCATCCTTGTTGAGTGGCCTGTAGCAACCTCCCCCTGTGATATCTTCTGCCTCTGTCTTCCCTTTAACTCCTCCTTCTCCTTTCACTCCTCCTCTAGACCAGGTGGAGCTCCATGGAGTCCAGCTGGTCATTGTGACACCCCTTCCTCCTTTGCCTTGCCTGTCCTTCCTGAAGAGCAATAAGTAAATTTCCTAATAGAATGATCAAATGAAAAAGTGAATTTTGAGCAAATACCATGAAATTAATTGTGTTTCAGATTGCTATTTGCTAACATACTTACTGATAAAACAGAACAAATGGGTAGGCAAACCAGTCAGCAACTCAAATCTTAACCTTATTACTTATGAGTAAATTATTTTCTGTAATGTCTTGAATATTACATCACCTTGCATGTTATATTACCATAATTTTATTTAACCCTTTGTCTAAGGGTTGTTCCACTGTTAAGAACTGTTTGATTCACTGCTACGTGCGGGGGGGGAGGAAAAAAAAGTAAAAAAGGCTCAAAATATTAGGTTTTTCTTCTAGCTAATGTCCTGGTTTGAGCCAGGATGAAGTCAATTTTCCTTTTAGTGATTTTTTTTAAAATTATGAGTTTGGTAATACAGAATATGCATTGAAACTAAAAGCTTGCATTGGTTAAGTTGATGGTTTCTAATTAAAATTTTTATATTTCCAAGGCATAAAATCTTTAAATAAATCATTATAATTTTTATTGTAATGGAGAAAGGTGGGAATCAGAGTGCTGATACCTTGTATACAGCAGTTTGTTCAGAGGATGTCTGATCTAGGAGGCTTCCTAGATGATAAATCAAAAATTGTTTCCAAATGTGCTCTTGCTTTTATCAAAGTTCCTTTGATAAAGTAAGAAGTAGTAGTGGATGTAAAAGAACTGTAAATTACAATGTTTGGGACTAACTAAAGCTTTTATTTCTGTTCTGTAGAGTTTAAACATGACACAAAGTTTTCAGTAATATGATATTTCTTCACTTCTACTTTTTATGGACAAGATGTTGGAGATTAATGTTTATCAGCTAATAAATTTGCAAGCATACAACTGACCTACTACTACAGTTGTAAAACTTACATGCATTCATCAGCCCGGAGTCTTCTTTCCTGGTAACAATGTCTAACTTTGGATTCTAAAGGTTTCCCTTTTCATACACTGGGAGGTTCTCTCCATCTTCTGCCTTTTATTAATCGTACTGTGAGTACCAGTCAGCTTACGTTACAGCTGGTGTTTATTACGCTGAGTAATACGATGTCACTTTGGCCCTCCAAATGGCATTTGCTGTATCACAAAGAAAGTAATCTCTGGTAGAATCTGTATTACTATTTATGTGCAAAAAGAAGTTCTGAATGCCTTACGGATAAGAAAGTGTTTCTGGAAACAAGCAGAGCTTTCATATGGAGGATATAACTGTTGCTGACATGAACATCAACTACAATTGGATCAGAGAGCAAGATATATCTGACACGGCCTGGATTTAATAACCCAGGAACGTTAGAACTGGACCCCCTTGGTTTCTAAGCTCCTGCTGCAATAAAGGAGCCTGGGTGCAGCTGGATCCAGTCCTGCACGTGTCACAGCTCAGACTGGACAGCCCAGGGAGATTAGGACTGAAACCCCTTGCTTTCTAAGCTTCCTTCAGAGAGGAGCCTATGTGTGGCTGGGCTCAAAATCCTTCTCTGAGACCTGGTCTTTTCCCAGAGAGAGTTAATGTATGACGGTCTGAGTCTCAGCTTGACCGTCCAATACCCCTTGATCAGCTTCAGGTGCAGCAACACACAAGGTGTGCTTATAACAAATAACGCATTTATTTACACTAGTAGGAGTTAATACTGAACAACCTAAACAAAACCACCCGCATATACATATTAAGTAAAGAAAAAGGGATGAGAAGAAAAAGGGGGGG
>NW_009952265.1:5477840-5478481 GCF_000747805.2 Chaetura pelagica
GGGGGGGGGGCGGGGGAGAGAGAGAAAGAAAGAGAGAGATGATGAGGACAGGAAAATCACCAGTCCTGGTTCCAGCATTGTTGGTCCAGCCAACGGGGGAGGGTCAATGTCGATGGTCAGTGCTGATGAAACTCCCAAAGCCCACCATTGCAGCCCCCCTATTTTATAGGCCTAGAATCTTGATTTCACAACGAGTACGTGTGATTGAGCCATACATGTGTGAGCGGCTGGAGTGGACCTCCATCCCCTCCACCCCTTAATCGTCGTCGTTATCTCATCTATGCAGGCCATTACTGCAGTTTCCATCCTTCCAGGCAGGCCTTTTGGGATGCATATGAGCAGAGGTTACAATGGGGTTTTGATACCATTTCCCAAAGTAGTTCCGGAGGGCTGGTCCCTCACAATATCCTAACATAAACAATATTTAGAGTAAAAAATATTGATTAAGTTAGATTTTATTAGTGATAATGCAAAGTTGTGAAGGACCAGGTATTTCCTTACACGAACATGAAATGTCCTTTGAGTCAGCAGATAAAACTGACTTAAAATGGCGTCTCCATGTAGCGCTGAATCCTCTGTGTGGGGAGCAGCTGCTACGGGGGAGGGGCCGCGGCCGGAAGCAGGGGCGGGGGCAGGGCCCC
>NW_009952265.1:5478747-5494805 GCF_000747805.2 Chaetura pelagica
GCTGCAGCTACGGTCCCGGAGCCGCGCGCCGACCGGTCCCGCCGCTTCTCTCTGTGGGGGGGGGTGAACTGCACTTGGAGTGCCTGCAGCCGCTTCGCTACCCAGCTCGTCCTATCTGCACCGCCGCGTGGTGAGACAATTCCGGCTACCCCAGCTTATAGGGGAAAGTATAATCCTGCCTTACCTGCACACAAATCGCAACCCTATAAGGGACTAACGTCGGGCATATATCCCCCTCCTTCCTCGCTTAAATAAGTAAATAAGGTGTGTAACTAAGGTGTACCCATATATATTTAATGTGTTGTAATCACTCCTTTTGAACCTCCTGCCCCAAATTGCTTTGTTCTCCCCACAATAAACCATGCATTTCGTTGGAACTTGCACTGAGCAAGTTATTCACTCGAAAAAGTCAGGGCATAAGTCCCTGTCTCCTCTTTGTGAGGCGATACCCACGTGTGGATCTCTCAGCAAATCCTGATAAGTTAATACACTCCAAAAAGGAGATATAATAGGTCACGGATCGTGACAAAAGTATTTTCAAATATCAGTACATTGAAATATTTCTCTTGCTTAAACAGCTTTTTTTGCAAAGATGGCCTGTAGCTGTTGTCCTAAAGGTCACTGACTGTAATAGTGTGAAAACTTGGAATTTAATTTCCTTTTAGGTGCTGCATTTTTTAAAGAAATAGTTGGCATACAGCAGTATCCAAATCTCTGACCAGACATGTTACTGGCAATTGGACAAACATCTTATTTGGGATTTGGCCCTTTTTCAGAGCAGGGCAGGACTGTGAACCCTGTGATATGCTTAAGATTTTTACAGAGAAAAGTCCTTGCAAATAAGGATAGTGCTTCTTAGGTCTGAGATCTCCCTGTGAGTCTATGCTCAGCAGGTATTTTGCAGATTAGGTGGTCATGGTTCTGTTCTGCACATTGCAGTAGGAATCTGTTCTGCAGTCTCTTTAGATGCAGTATACCAGTTGCTGCCCACTGTTGTGAGCCACATGGTGTGTTAAATTTACAAAATCAACAAGTGTATCTATCCATGGGAAAATAAGTAGACAAGAGCAATACAAACTTTAAAAAAGTTGGTGTGATGAGACTACTTAAATCACAGTGAAGTCAAGGTTTGTGTTTTCAGAAATCAACATTATGAAACTGCACAGGTAGTATGTGAAAAATATTTAATTTTAATGTACAGCTGTCAAAATTATACATGCTCTCACAACTTTACATATGCAAGAAGATTTACAAAACCAGCTTGTCACTTACACATAAGACAATGATGATTGTGGGGGTTTTTGTGCTACAAATTATATCTTATTGCAAGGAAGAATTAGGGGTAAGAGAATAATTCAATCTGAAATATCTATTATTTACATATTCAATACATATATTTAATGTGAATACAATCATAGAATTCATAAAATGTCTTGGGTTGGAAGGCACTTCAAAAAGTCATCTAGTACAACCCCCCTACAATGACCAGGGACATCTCACACTAGAATAGATTGCTCAGAGACCCATAAAGCCTGACCTTGAACGTCTCCAGGGATGGGGCCCCCACCACCTCTGTAGGCCACCCACCCAAGTGATCCATTATCCTCATATAAAGAACTTTATCCTCATGTCCAACCTAAATCTACCCTTCTCTAGCTTAAAACCATCACCCCTTGTCCTATCACTACATGCCCTTGTGAACAGGTCTTCCCCAGCCTCCTTATAGTCTCCTTTGGAAGGTCACTGTGAGGTCCCCCTGGAGTCTTCTCTTCCTCAGGCTGAACAACCCCAGCTCCTTCAACCTGTATTTATAAGACGCGTGCTCCAGCCCTCTGATCATTTTCATTGCCCTTCTCTGGACACACTCCAACAGGTCCCCATGTTTCTTTGTGTTGGGGGCTCCAGAGCTGGACACAGTACTCCAGGTGAGGTCTCACCAAGGCAGAGTAGAGGGGCAGAATCATCTCTCTTGATCTGCTGGCCACATTTCTTTTGATACAGCCAAGGATACAGTAGGCCCTCTGGGCTGCAATTGCACATTGATGGCTCATGTCCAGGTTTTGATCCACTAGTACCCTCAGGTCTTTGTTCACAGGGCTGCTCTCTAGCATGTTTTCCCCCAGCCTGTATTCGTATCTCTCATTGCTCTAGCCCAGGTGAAGGACCTTGCACTTGGCCTAGTTGAACCTCATGAGGGTCACTTCCCCAGCTTGTCCAGGTCCTTCTGGATGGCATCCCATTCCTCAGGCATATGGACCACACCACCCAACTTGGTGTCATCATCAACTCTCTGAGGGTGCTCTCAATGTCACTGTCAATATTATTAATGAAGATATTAAACAACACTGGTCCCAGTACAGACCCCTGAGGGACACCACTTCTCAGCATTTTCCATCTGGACATCAAGCCACTGACCAGTATCCTCTGGATGTGACCATCCAGCCAATTCTTCATCCACTGAACAGTTTACCCATCAAACCCATATCTCTTTAACTTAGAGAGAAGGATGTTGTCTTGCAGAAGTCCAGATAGATGACATCCATAGATCTTCCCTCGTCCACTGTTGCAGCCACTCCATTGTAGAAAGCCACTAGGTTGATCAGGCAGGATTTGCCCCTAGGAAAGCCATGCTGGCTGTCCTGAACCATCTGCCTGTCCTCCATGTGCCTTAGTATGTCTTCTAGGAGAATTGTTCCATGATCTTCCCAAGCACAGAGGTAAGGCTGACAGGTCGGTAGTTCCTCCTTTCTACCCTTTTTAAAATGGGCATAATGTTACCTTGCTTCCAGTCACCAGAGACTTCACCTGACTGCCATGACTTTTCAAATATCATGGAGAGTGGCTTGGCCACTACATCCACCAATTCCTTGAGGACTCTGGGATGCATCTCATCAGGTCCCACGGACCTGTGTATGTTCTGATTCCTCAGATGGTCACAAACCTTGTCTTTGCTTATGGTGGGAGAGACTTTGTCTCCCTGGTTTCCATCCTGTGTGCCATCAACTTGAAAGCCGCAAGGAGAGGGGTTTCCAGTGAAGACTGAGGCAAAAAAATTGTTGAGAATCTTATCCTTCTCCTTGTTTGTTATTACTAATCCACCACTGTTTCTCATCGGGGGGATACGCTTTCTTTAACCTTTATTTTCTGGTTTACCTACCTGTAGAAGTCCTTTTTTTGCTTTTTATCCCTTGCCAAGTTCAGCTCCAGCTGTATCTTGGCCTTCCTGACTTCATCCCTACACAACCCAGCAATGTCCTTATACTCTTCCCATGATACCTGTCTCCATTTCCACTGACTGTGTAGTTCCATCTTACCTTTTAGTTTTACCAGCAGGTCTTGACTCAGCCTTGCTGGTCTTAGGGACTTAAAATATTAGTACTATTCAGCCAGGCTCAAAGGAAAGAAGACACAGGGATAAATCATGCAGTATTTTACAGTATTTCAGCTTCCCAACAAATTCACAAATGGGAAACACCCAGTGCTACAGCTGCCATTCAAAGTAATACAACAACATTCAATGCCTGAATTGCCACATAAAGTCATGTTTTGCATCATTTACTGCCAGATGCCATTATTCCTGAATGATACCTTTCAAGACACAACATGTGATATTCTACAGCATGGTTGTTCCTATAGCCAGAATCTCTTGACTCTGAAAAAATAATTCTTCATAACAATCGGGCAGGACCTTTAGAATTATATAGAAGCTTCAGTGGACAAACATTAACAAAAACATCTCTATTCAGTCCTCTTACTGGAAATTATGACTGAAAACTGCAACTTCCATGTCTTTCTGACTCAACAGAGAATTTAACAGCTATGTTTTTCAGTAAGAAAAATACAGCTTCTACAAAACCAAGACTTCCTTTTGAATAGTCCTTGTATTTAATGTGGTATATGTGGTTCTCTCTTCTTCAAATATGCAATTTAGAGAAGTCAGTTTCATGAACAACAGAGCCTTAGAGTAAACTTTAAAAAGGTCTTTTACGGGGTACTTTTGGTGGGAACAACAGATAGGATAAAAAACTCAGAATTAAGTGGATTTCCAAATTTCTTCTGCAAAATAACTCAGCATTTAAACAGGTTCTTCATTACATGTTGAAACAGTTAGAATTGTCCAGCCGGACCTACTATCAATTAACAGTCATTTTGAACATTCCCCAGATGTCTTCATTAAATAAAATACAAGCATTCAAATAGAAGTCTAGGCTTATGAAGAGCAGTGGTTAAGCTAATTTGTAAAGCACTAGATAAAATAAAGGAAGTAAAGGCATTAGTTTCTTAAATAAAAGTTTCAGGCAGATAGTCAACCCTTCTATTGTTTTTTTTGCATTGATCTGCTTTTCATGTCCTCCATACAATATTTTAGGAAAAAAAATCAGAACTCAATGTCACCAGGCCTAAGTATCTTGTCTTGATATAGGTGTCAATGTGCAACACATTAAATTATTTTCTTTGGTTTTTTTGAGATCAAGAAGGATAGAGAGATGAAGGAAACTTGGAGAGAAAATTCTGGAGTACATGTATGAAATCTGGCATCTTGATAACCTGAACTAGCACAGGTGTCTTCTATGAATAATCTTAGTACTTCTGAAATTAATTTGTATAGAGTATTTTAAGAGACGTTCTCAAACTTAGCTTAAACATCTTCCCATTCTTAGGCCTTTGTACTACATCTCTCTTTCCTTAATTTTTTACAGACTTAATCTAGAAGTGCTTTAAAGTGTATCCAAAGACTACTCTGCCTTGACATGTGGTTTTCATGGGTTTTTTTGTGTAATTTTAAATGCATTTCCTATTTTTCTGATTAATGCTTTGCCAAGCATTTTTCCAAAAAGCATTTTTGGAAAGCATTGTAGACATTTGGCAGGAATCCATGTATTTTTAAAGAATTGTTTTCAGAGATTACTTAGCCATGAAACAGGTAATTTTTTTATTATCTAGAATATAAATTTCCCTTGGTTGAAGTTTCACTGCTTGCATATCCCTACTCCAAATGTTTATACAGTATCATCTGAAATTATGGTTTCCGTTTACATTCAAGCTGCCAATCAAGCTTGATTCCACAGACAACAGTAATTAGTTGTGTTACCCAATTAGAAAAGAGAGGAAAATATCTTGTTAGCACACGAAGTAAGTAATACTTGACAGGCAGCTTGCATATAACTTGTATTTTCAATGGGTTTGTGTTGGAAAAAACCCCAAAGATTTTCAATAACTATTGAAGTACTGAAGCGATTTTTTATTTTTTTTTAAGGTTGTAAAGTTAGTTAAAAAAGGTGTAAAATATTCATTGCCATTCATTTTATGTAAACTTATGCATAGATTGCATTCTTACCATTATATTGCCATTCTTGTCCTTGCATGACTTTACAGTAATTGATAACTCTCTCTGTATCCCAGTGTCCTGGTTTGAGCCACGATAAAGCCACTTTTCCTGTTACTGATTTTTTTTCCTTCAGTAACACCCAGACTTTTCCTTCAGGGACAGCCAGATCCCAGAAAAATGTTTTTAAACAATACAATTTTTTGATTTTTCAGATGTTACATGAATATCAAAATATGATTATACCAGATTTTTGCGACAAGCTTGATTCAAATAAAAACAATGGCCGATTAATATGTTAGCAGAAACCGCATGTACCAGAAACAAGGGTAACCTGTTTTCATCTGATAACTTCAGACATAATACAGGAGAAGTAATATAAGATTATTGCAAAAGAATTTGGGAAAAAAGTAATTTTTCAAATTTAAGGGAGCTGAATGTGGATTTACAGACTTTTCTCAAATCCAAATATCTACTGAAAGGTTGCTTTTTTTTTTAAATTTATTGTTCTGAAACTTTTAGCCATAAGAATTTTAAATATAAGTAATTTGTAAAATGAAGTTATTAATTTTCTTCTTGCTATTGAAGCAAGATTTTTTAGCATAATGGAAAATTTTGAAACTAAAACCAGAATGCTGAAAAACTAAGATGCTTTTATGTTTTAAATTTTCTGTCTTCTTAGCCTTTTGAGGGAATTCAAGACAGAGCTGGAAATTTTATTTGCAGAACATTTGGGACCAGCAATATCGAGTCATTTATGAGACTATCTTATACACAATTTTTCAGTGGAAACATCACAAGGGGACATAACTCTCTTGCATATCACTGAGGAACTCATGCATTCTTTTCCCCAACACACCCTTGCAGAGAAATTATTTCCCAGAGTATTTTTCCAACCATGTAAATCACCAGAAATCCTCATAAATATGTGGATGGTGGTACTAGTAAAAATGTAAGAATATACATTTGTATATATTTGCTATTTTAGCACTGAAGGTTGCTGAAAAGATCCTTTATGCTATTGGAGGAAAAGGATTTATTCACAAAAATGAAACACATCTCCTTAGTTAAGCAATATTACAACAAAATACAGATTTTATTTTAAATCAAGCAGTGTAAGTAAAATCATGTTGACAGTGATAACTGGAAAAAGGAAAGGACATTTTATATCAGTTCCTACAGAGCAGAATGTTTTGGAAACCCTACTTTGAACCTAATGAACAGGCAGGTACTTTGAGGTCAGATGTGCTCTACAGGGACCATTTGAGCATCAGTGGCTTGCCTGAAGATCCATGAAGATGTTGCACCCTTAATACATTATGTCTATTTGAAAGCAATATTCCAAGGCATTCTCTTGTATTTACCCTACCTATTCCTTTTTATCTTGAAGGTTCCATTGAGCTATTCTTAGGCTCATTGAAATCTAGCACCAAACTTGTTCCTAATTTTATACATACAAATAATCTTAAAGTATATATGGATTGCACAGAACTGAAACCAATTGTGGGGTATTTTTCTGTTAAACAATAATTTTGAATGTAGTGCTTAATTTAGGGATATACCTGCCAGAAGACTTTCAGAACAGCTTAACTGAATTGACTAAACATATGAATGTAGACCTCAGTTTAAAGTGTCTTTAAGCTCTTCAGAGAAACAAAGTGGTCTTATTGTTGTAAAGCTACAAAAGCATTTTGATTTTCGCTGAGTGTATTTACACAGAAATGTAAAGCACTTAACGTAACACATTTTCCATTCCTGCCTTTCAGTTATTTTGGTTTCATTTTCCCAAGATTCCTAGCTTGATGTGCCCCAAAATTCATGCATGTCTGGGTAGGCTGTAAGTTTGTTGCTGGTTTTACAATGGGCTTTGACAAACCACGAAGAGAGTGCAGCTTCTTTAACGAATTCTTTAAAATTCCTATTAAAATCAGGTTCAAACCAGAAATCCAAACCTAACTAAACACTAACATTTTTATTTTCTTATTATTTACTTATTAGTAGCTTTATCATTTGTCATAATTGTTATAATTAGGAGCAAAATTGGATTCTTTTTCAAAGAAAAAACTACTGTAATGTTTTACTTATTGCCTGGACAATGTACTTCTAATTCCAAAGGATTCATTTTGACGTTAAAATGGATTTGTACTGAAGGGCAAACATCACCTCCACATGCATCCAGACTGAACTACAATCTAATCCATCACAGTATACATTTATAGGTGTCTACCATTGCTGGATTGCTAAAACATTCATCCATAAAAAAAATGTCCATATGAAAAGCTGGTTTAAATTTCATGCAATTTTACTTACAAAGTGTCTGGTTAGATGAGCATGAACTTCTGTGAAAGAAATCCTTTTGGAACATGAATATGTAAGAAGCTATGAAAATTACATGAACAGCAGTTTCTCCATTACCTTCTCTGTATTCTTTGCTACTAGGTGAGTTTTAGACTATAGTAGTTTGCAAATATCATTACAATTCCTTTCAAAATTTTCTGGTGTTGTGTATTAGTAAATAAGAACACTACCTTATTTCTTCATGGAAAAACATGTGCATAGCTGATTTCCCAGCAGAGGACAATGGTGGCTGAGCAGACAATAAAGCATCAGCTGTGAATGTACTGTACATACAAAGATTATTCATCCTGGGGTATATTGTCAAAAGCAGTGTGAATTGATGCATGCCCACAGCCTCGATTATGTGTTAATGGGATTTCTATGAGTGCCTCTCATTCATGCTTTAGAAAATTGCCCCCTAATTGTGTATCATAAAAATCTGCTTTATTTCCCTGTTTATTTGTTTATTTCCAATGTGAAAAGCAACAGCTTATATATTGAAGTACTTCTCAGTGAGAGAAAATAATCCTGAACTAGGTTTGCTTTGCAGCTGATTTTGTAGCACTATTTTCGATTTGCTGTAAAAAGAATTAATATATCCTCACATAAAAAGTAACTGAGAAAATATGAACTTTCACTATTCAATAGAAAGCATTGTGAATAAAAGGACAGAATTTTTTAGGAAGTAAATAAAATATAGAACTGGAATTTTTGAAAAAAATCTGTTACATTATAAATGTACTATAATCTGATATAGAGGTATAAAATGAATATAATCTAGAAATTTCTTAAATTTTATTTATTTATTTATTCATTCATTTATTTTACAAAGCTAATTTGCCCCTAATAAGCCAATAGAAAAATGCATTAAATTACGTATTATTATTCTGGTCAAATGGGCATAATGTGAAGTTTCACTAAGTGCATTTTATTTAATTCAGATGTTCATGCTACTGCTTACCAAATGATGGACAACACAATGATGACATTATTTTATTTTAATCTTCAGGGTTCTTTTGAGGCATTCTTTGCTAATTGTATACATCAACATGGACAACATTCCTAACGCTGAGGTCATTCACAGAAAAAGGCATGTTGTAGTTGCTGAAATGCCCAAGAAAATTTCCACTTGGAGGGAAGTTTCCTTTCTTTTTTCTGCTCAGCTGCCTCTCTTTTTTTTCCTCCTTAAAAAGGCAAGGGATTTAAACTACAAAGCCAGCTGAGGTCTGTAGTCGTACAGAGAGATATGTACAGAAAGTCCTTGTGCTGACATGCTCCCTCTATGGTTTTTTGGCTTGCCAGCCTTGTGGCTGCACTGCATTAACATCATGACTGATGTGATGAGAAAGCCAAGGCAACGTAAAGGTGTAGATGGATTATGTCTTTTCCCACTGTTGGTTTTGTAGGGTAGAATTATAGAAAAGTCTAGTCAGTTTTCCCATCAATCTTCTCTTCTCCATTTCCCCACTGTGGCCAAACCTTGTTCTCCAAGAAGTGGGAAGGCCACAGAATCAAATATATGTACTTAAGGGATGTAGAAATATCACCTGCTTGCTTAAAAAAGGTTTTGTTTTTTGTTTTATTTTTAGTCTGGCAAAAATGAGGATGAAATCTTTATATTTTTCAGAATGGTATAATTTTCTCCAGAGAAATCTAATGATGCTGAAATGCTGAACTCATCTTACCTGTCTCTCTGTAGCTTTTAATGCTAAAAAAGCCAGAATCTTACAGCACAAGATATATCTGGTATCTTCTAGGCCCATTGCTGCCAGAACAGAATGAGTGGCAGAATTTTCATGTATTTCACTGAAGTATATCTGTGCTCACACTTTGTATTTAGTGGCACAAATTTTCTGCAACTGGAAAAGAAGATGTCTTTTCCAGATGGAAAAGGGGGAGGCTTAAGAACACTTTCATTTTTCCGTTACTCCCCATCTTTGACCTTCCCATACTATCTCTCCGGCCTTTCTCAGCACTTTCAAACTCTGTACTTGCTGCATAGAATAAAGTCGCCTCTCAATCTCACTTCACACCACTGTCCTCTCTCTGCAATCGGATGTGGCATGAGAAGACATGAAGCAATGGACTTCCAATGGACTATCAGAGTTAGAGATGATGTGCCAATGAAGTAAACTTTCACAACCACAGATTTTCATAATTTCACATAGAAACACACGAAGGGGCCTGCAAGTTCTGGATGTTTTCATAGTGGCTTACATCAATACTGTGTTTTGCTTTACTTTGGTGTAGCTGTTGTGGTCGAAATTGACAGTCCAAATAAGTAAAGCTACTGTTTGCAACCAAGAGGGTGTATATTTTCCTCAGATTTCCTCAGTGCAGGTCCTTTGTGATAAGGGTATATGCCAACACGGTCATGAGCTGATGACTAAAATCAGGATTAGTACAATTTAATTTTACTTAGTTCTTATTTTCTTTGTGAATCCAGAGCCAGAAACTCTCAGTTTCTCTTCAGAAACAATGCTGCTTTCTATTTAGCTGAAAATCCAAAATTTGGCTTAATGAAAATCCCATTCTAATCATTGCAACGTGCTAACTTTTTAGGAGGAATTGCCATTGGGCAAAGTGAAACACTGAAAGGGACAACAGAAGACGGAATGTGGAATATACTATGTAATGTTATTTGAAATAACTAGGAGAAAACCTGTGAAACACACTTGTTCTGGGCCACAGGAAATATAACTGGGAAAAACAAACATGAGTACAAAACCATCAAAAATTACTTTTAGTGTGTGTTTTGAAAAAAATTATTAAACAGTGACTGGATAACCAAGTATACTCTATCTTGCTGAATTGCTGCAAAATTTTGAAAGATTTTCTGTGACCAAAAAGCCAATATCCTCCAGTGTATACTTGTTTTTCTTCATGTCATGTAACCCAGCATAACCTGGCAGAACATTATTTTTTTAAAACTTTTTTTGAGAAGGTAGCAACAATATAACTTTAACCATGTGACATTACTGAGGAGGGAGCAAGGAAAGAATTTCCAGGGGTGTTATGTATATAGCTTCCAATGTGTATCTTGGAGCATATTAAAAGGTATACACTTGTACAAAGCAGAAGGAATTCTGTTCAGTTCAGCCAGCCAAAATGCAGCAGACTGAACAGGAAAGCACTGAGATTTTTTAGATGCATAATGTTCTTACAAATGGCCCATGCTGTGCTAATAAAACTATTGTGACTGGGAACTTTTGCAGTGGGAACTGACAGATGAAGCAGAGTTAAGTACTTTTTCAGACAAGCTACTACAGTAAATCATTAAAGCACACAAACAATCATCCTTCATCAGCTTGTGATTTGTTTTATAGCAATTGCAAATCGAAAACAATGTAAACAAACAAATCGACAACTAATGAACATTTCCCCACTGCTCACTGTAAATAGATCTACAACTTTAGAAGAACACTTTATCCAACACATTGTCAACTCATTGTAAACACATCTACAACTCATAAACAACTCATTACCCAGTATGTTGTCACCTCATTGCAATTAAAGTTGAATGCTAACTGTACTGCATTTCCATGAACTGAATCAATTCAGAAGCCTGGAAGAAAATGTCTAAATGTATTACTCCAATAAGTTTCAGGACTTTTATGAATATCTTCTCAATGTAATTGGAGTTTCTCTTGCAGTTTTTAATGGAAAATTGAATGAAATTGCATCACTTTTTATTTTAGCACACATCTAGGTTTATTTTGTTAGACTTCCCATTTACATAAAGCTGTTCCTATGGATTTTTTAAAATGAGAAATTAATTCCCCAAATAGTTGTAAAACTCACAGATTTCCTTGAAATTTTTTTGTGTGGACTGTATTTTACAGTCCTATTTATTTGTTTAATTCCTACACCACTTGAATTTTCTACCTCATTTTTGAAGCATGGTAGATATTTATTTGGATGCAATTATTTATGAATGAACTTTAACTCCTTTAAAAAATAGATTTTCTATTGAAAAATCCATTTACCCTGAAAAAAAAATTATGAGTGAAAATAGCATTCTTAACACTTTTTTCAGCTCTAATTTAGCTTGAAAATTTTATAGGTTCTCCATTGTAAAAAATGCTGTACTTTTAAACTCAGTTTACAATAAGAAAGTTGAAATCTATTCATCCAGTTCACACATCACATGCAGTGATACAAATTTAACTACTGCATCTAAAAGAATAGTCCTGTGATGACTTCTGAGTTTAAGGACAAACTTCATGTGCATTAGGCTCTGCACTTTGGGGTGCAGCTGGTGAGAACTGGAAGTATCTGTCATTGGTTCTGTGCAGTCTTCTGCTGGACTATATGCACACAATCTGCTGAGTCTTTGTAAACAATCTGAAAATCCTCTTGGGCACAGACTGCCTTTTTGCTCCATGTTTACATAGCGCTTAGTATGGAAAAATCTAATGGGGCTACGGTGCTACACATAATTATGAATACATGTAGTAGGCCAATGCATTCCTTAATAGATCACCACACTATTCTATCACATTTTAAGAACAAACTTTTGAGTTTCTAACACATAAGAGTTCTACCAAGCTTCTCAATTCATTTTAGAATATCTGGTTTTGATTATATTATGTAGTGTGGCATTAAGATGGGAGAGCTTGGCTTACAATGCTGTTGCATACAGGATAACAAGCTTTATCTCCATTGTTTCACAAATAAGATTTTCAAAATGTCACTTTACAGAATGCTTATTTTCATATGTTAGACTAATATCTCTCTTTTATATATACTGCTCTCACATGTCACCTTGGCATCCAAATAGCTTGCAGCACGAAAATTGACTAGTGTAAAACCCCAGAAACATATTAAACTGTGGTAAGTAGAAAATACACTCCACATACAGAATGTGGTATTTCTCACTGTCTTTTTTTCAGAAGCTTTTTAGGCAGCACAAGAAGTTTCAGTCACCTTTGGAGAGATGTGCAACCCATGGCTTTCTTGCCAAAGGAAAACCATCAACAGTTGCACTAGCTACTAATGACATCTGTGTGTAGCAAGCCAGGCAGCTGTATCACAGTTGTTAAGGTTTCCTTCTTGAAATGTGACCTGTCTCTGACAATATACTTAATACTGGTCTCTCAAACATCCTCACTTTTGGGCAAAGAGATCAGCTAGAGTAAGTATTTTCTGGTCCAACTCTGAGTCTTTTAGGACATCTCATGGCTATAGTTTTCTGGTAAAACAGAGAGAAATGGAAACTCGCTTTTGCAGTTAAAAATGTACACAACACATAGTTTTTTGACCAAATATGTCATAAAACATTAAAACCAGTTTATCTAAGGGTATAATATTGTCTCAAAGACATATGCCTAGGAGCAGGGTCATATTTCTGTTCAAAAGTTACAATTATGGTCTGTGTAAGGGAATTATTTAATTATTTTTCAAAGGACATAAGGCTGGACTTTTACAGTGGTTAATTCTGACCCTGATTTATAGTAGTTAGTGTTGTCCTTAGAAAATACCAAGAAACTTAGACCTGAATATATATGACAGTTTATGAAATAAAATAAAAATTATTAAAAGAAAATAAAAACTAGAGTTGTTTTATTCAGGTTACATTGAATCCAGAAAAAGTGCTTTAAAAATCAAGAATTTTCTCGTGACACTTATTATTTTCTCACTATAGCTTTTTCATTTCATCATATGCTTTTTCATGTACCAGTGGGTGTTGGTAATCTGTGCTACTGAAAATTATCCCCACCAAAACACCATACCCTCCCATTATGGTTATTTTAAAATAGCCTGTTAAAGGAGAGAAAATAAACTGGAATTATAATGTGTCTTTCTAAATGCAAAAGATTTAATAAATTCAGGGAACTGAACTTCACAGAGAGGAGTTAAATTTTCAATTAACTGCTTTTCAAGACTCAGTAATTTTCTTTTTTTTCAGTAAGGCTGAGCAACCTACTGGAAGGAAATTAATCACTTGTTTGAAAATTCCACATCTTCAAGTACATTTGTGTTTTTACTCTGTCAGTTCTCTGTGCATTTTTTTTTTTTTTTTTTCAAGATTACTTGTGGAAAGTTTGGCAAAATGTAAAGAAACATTATTCAACCACCAAGATATTTATACACCTACACCAAGCTCACGTCAATGGAAGGTTAGTCTCACTTCAGAAAGCTTTTGATCCAGCTCCTAATGTTTACTGGACTTTTACTACAGGTCTAAATGCCTCCTTCTTGTTGCTTAAAATTATTTTAAAGTTTTGAATCAACAGCAGTGTTTTCCATTTGAAACAGAGTTTCTGTCTTGGGCACAGACTTTTCTAAAACTTTTAAACATAAAATTCCTCTGGTTAAAACCTCTTTCTTTCACAATTTTTGTCTGTGAAGTCTAATTGTTTTTCCTTTTTCTAGCAACAGAGGACATCTAGAACAAATACAGAAAACTTCACAACAAGCGCTCTTTGTTTACTTTAACATTTCAAAATTGTGACTCTTGTGTTGGACAAAATGTTTACATCTGTTTCCTCTGTAGAATTTATACCATCAGAGAAACCAGTTTAGTTTGAATGTAGTGTCGAAATTCTATTTTGAGGTCCTAGAATTCCAAGATTATACCAGTATTCAGAAGATAGATACCTCCGTTCTTTCCTGTATTTAACAATCTAAAGTTACTAAGATAACAGATAGAAAAAAAAAATAAAATAGTGACGATTTCATAAAGAACTAACCTTACCCAGGTTTGTGTCAACAGATATAGAGTTCTTCAAGGTGAAATAAATCTCCAATAATAACAGTGAATACATTACTAAGGTGTATTCTCAATGATGCACATGATGCTGTGCAGATTTTATGTCAAGGTTTAATACCTTCCTAAAAGATTTGAAAAGAAATGTTATATTTGGTGCAGAAATTACTGTATTCCATATGAGAGATACTGGCTTAGACAAGAAATTACAGCAGATCAAAATGTGCCTTCTGATTAAAATCTTTGAGAATAAGCAATTTTCACTTTCCCATACATCAGCAACAGTACTGGATGTTGTTGACCAGGAAGGCAGTACAAGTTAGTTGAGAGTTTAGATATTCCCTAGTCAGCCAGCTGCACTCAGCTTCTTCAGGATCTTGAGCAGATGTTGCCGATGGCCTCTTGTGTAAGGAAATTCACATTCTGAATCATCTTTATTTTCATCTGAAGTAGATACTAAGGAAGGAAAACAAGATCTCCTTAAGAGCAGAGAATGTCTCTTTCCTGCTAGTCTTCTATCAACTCTGTCTTACAATAATAGCCAGTGCTGTAAGAGAAGATACAGTGCATAGAAAAATATACTACTTACAGGGGTCCACATTTCTAGTTTATTACCCATTTTGATCCAACTTTATGCCACAGATCAGGGCTTGCCATTGAGAAGTCCCTGCTGCAGAACTGCCTGTGGATAGAAAGTAGAAACAACCCATCTGTACTGGACACACTTTTACGATTCCTGCCAGAGAAAACTAATACATACAATTAATACATACATTGGTTAGCCACTACAAATGAAAGAAAGAACTGAGGAGGATATTCCAACTACTTCACCACCTCAGATTCCCAGCAAATGCTTACTTCTTTCTTCCTAAAATTTCAGTGTTTTCCCTTCCTTCCTGATGTCTTGAAGCTCAAATTATCTGTGTCTCATTTCTTGCCCTTCAGTGACTTCTACAGCGCATGTGGGGAGCAGTTTCCTCAGCTTGATATTCATGAGCCTGGAAATCTTCAACAGTGCATTGCTTTTGTTTATGCAAATTTTAACAGGAAGAAAGGTGAAGTCTCCAGTCCTTGTTGGAGAGTTTAGTTCTTTCATATTTACATCATCTATGCCTTTTCCCCACAAAAGATTGAGAAAAAAAGAGTAAGTCCTTGAACATTAAAATATAATTCTGAAAAAAAAATCCTTTCACACTATATACTGAAAATGTCTGAACTTGCTATGAATAGTGTTGACCACCAAAAATCTTAGTTTCCTTCTGGTAGTACTGCCTTACACTGAGAGACAGAGAAAGAAACAAAAGAAAACATATGTGAAGGACCAGGTATTTCCTTACACGAACATGAAATGTCCTTTGAGTCAGCCGACAAAACTGACTTAACACGGCATCTCCACACAGCGCTGAACCCCCTCTGTGTGTATGGGGGGGGGAGCAGCTGCTGCAGGGAAGGAGCCGTGGCCAGAAGCAGGGGCAGGACTAGGTCCCGTCCGATTGGCTGAAAAGCCCGGAAATGCAAAACTGGCGCCGAAGAACCCCATGAGAGAGGCAGCGCGACACGCCCCTCTCTCTCTCGCTCTCTCCTCGTGTGTGCGAGGCGGTCGTCTACACACACAGCCTGCCGCCGCCATTGTTCCTGCTGCCTGCCAGCCCGCTCAGCTGCCCTGCTGTCTGCCGTTCCTGCTGG
>NW_009952265.1:5496327-5515579 GCF_000747805.2 Chaetura pelagica
CCAGCTCATCGAACCTGCACTGCCGTGGTGAGACAATTCCGGCTACCCCAGCTTATAGGGGAAAATATAATCCAGCCATTCGGGCAAATCCCTCCCCTCTGCTTCCCTCACGTGGATAAGATGTGTAACTAAGGTGTACCCATATATGTTTAATGTGTTGTAATCACTCCTTTTGAACCTCCTGCCCCAAATTGCTTTGTTTTCCCCACAATAAACCTTGCTGTTGTTAGAAATTTAGTAAGCACTGAGCGAGTTATTCACTCAAAAAAGTCAGGACATAAGTTCCTGTATCCTCTGTGTGAGGCGATACCCACGTGTGGATCTCTCAGCAAATCCTGATAAGTTAATACCTCCAATTAAGGAGATATAATAGGTCACGGATCGTGACAACATAATTTAAAAAACAGTCCGGAAAAAACCTACAGAATTCAGTCCCCCCACAATGCTGAGAGTTGGAATCCAAACCTGGCTTCAAACTTTTATTATGGTCTCCTTTAGAAAAGATGTCACCAATGTTTGATCGTATCATAATATGAATCTCAGTATCATCTAGCTTGACTGCACTATTTATGTGACCTGGATGTCTTTTTCAGCATTGTGTGTCATGTCAACACAGTATATCAGATGGGAAACACAGATCTGACCAAATTCCAATTAATTCTAGGGTGAGCAGAACACCACTTCCATAAAAAAACCAACAAACTATTGCACCTCTCTTCTTGTCTCCATCAGACGAAGGTGATATTGGAGTGGGTGAGGCAAGGACAGTGGACAAAAAAATGTTATTTGCATCTAGTTAATATTAAACAAGCATACAGATAAGTGTTTAGAAAAGGATTTAATTAACTGGGATGAGCAATATATTTGAACTATTCACATAGGCAGCAGCAGTGCTATGGTGTGTGGTTCCAGGGCCAAGGAAAATGTCGTGGTTGCAGGGCTTTCTCAGTTAAACTAGGAATGTTAAATTAGAGATAAATCCGTGCTGATAGCAAGCACTGGAAGATTCAAGAACAGGCTAGTGACTGGAGAAGGAAGCCATGAGGGAGCTAGAATGAAGAGGTATTTTACTTTTTCTGGCAGTCAGAAAACCTTGAGCATTTCATTGTTCATAATCGAATGTAATACTGCAGAAATACACTAAATTTTGCAATAAAATCCCAGTTCCAGGATTTCAGATACTGTGGATCTCCAGGCTCTGAAAGTAAGATGTTAGTCATACTACCTGTTACTATTTACTTAAAAAACCCAAAACAACACAAAACCAACAAACAAAACCCACAACTCTATATCTTAGTTTTATTTTGGAATGTTTTACATTTTCCTACCATGAACTTGGTTTCACTGTCTGTTATAGTAATCTCATATTTATCCTTGAAGATATGGGACTTATATTTCATAATTTTTTATTAAAAATATTGTTAGGATCTGCCAGAAAACAGTGAAGTTTCTCTCAGCTAGGCTTTGTTTTACTTTTTCTATTTTGCCTATGATGTTCTCTTGGGCATATATTTGGCATTGTTCTGTGCTTTAACCTCTTCTAAATTCTTGTCTTCACTCATCACTAGTATAATAATCCAGCCAAGAATCTAGTCATTTCCCATAGGAGACTGTTTGGATTTTTGTATTTTGTAAGCAATTTCCTGGGGTAAGAATTCATATTTTCTCTGTTTAAAGGTCAAATAAATAGATAGACGCTACATGAGTGCATTAGTTTGAACAATAAATATATAGCTTAACTGAAATGTATACATGGATGCATATATACTCCCAAAAGCTACTTGAGCCATGTATCTATTCCAGGCTGATAAAATATTTGGGCTTTCAAGTATTCTGAGTGAAATTCTGACCCACCAAAACCAATGTCTTATTTCCCAGAATTAGAATTTCATGTGTTTGCTTTATTATATTTCACAGTAAGAGGTTTGAAGCAACCTAAATTATGTCATAATATTGACTTCGTGGCATCAGTATTTAAGTCCTTACTAGGATACATGCTTTATTTGGTTGCCACAGTAAGTAGAATTTAGTCCTGGTTTATATAGTTGGTGTAATTTATGTACTATGACCTTTTATTTGGTTTGCAGCAACCAGGAGAGATACAGGAGGTCAGTGGATTAGAAGAAAAGGTTCAGGGGACAGAATTAGCCAAATGCTAAAACTCTTAGGGCAGGTGGAATACAGTGGGTAGGTGAAGGGAGCAGCATGAACTAACTAACTAACTAGCTAACTAAGTAACACTATTCATTTTACTTGTTTCTGAATAGCTCTACAATAACAAGACCTTGCTTGAAAGGTACCTAAAATATATTTAACTAAGGTTTGAGGTCAAATAACGAAAAGTGTATGCAGTGTTTGTACTCTCTTATTATTTTTACCTATTCAAAATGAATTGCATACATACCATAGTGTTCCTTGTTCCTCCTGTCTGAAGTCTCTACATAAGAAAAATAACAAATATTGTGCTTTGAAATTTCAGTTCAAGCAACTGCAACAAAAGGCAGAAAACTGCAGCACTATGTGTAATAACTCGATCTCTTGTTATATGCTGCTGTATTAAATATAAAACATTTTCATTTCCTTTGTATAGGAAATTCAATACGACCTGAAAAAGGGGTCAACCAAGTACTGTGACTCCCTCTATAAAACGTGAGTGGTGCTAATATTCCGTTTTCAACTCTCATGTGACTGCAAAGAACCAAACAGATAAAATATAGCTTTCATAAAACTGGAGGTTTGGTGGAGAATTAACATGAGAGTTGTGCAGGCGACTTGCAAACGGAAGGCTGGCTAAGAGCTCAGATTTATGCTATGAAATTTAAATGGTTTTCTCTTGAGGTTTTCTTGAAAATATCACTGCATGTGTTCATGTTGGTTTACTGGCATATTTTCCTGAGACTGTTTTCAAAGTGAAGGGGAGAAGAGGAGGAAAAAGATACCTGTTCCTTTAAGAGACACATAACTATAGCAGCAGTAGGAAAGCATATAAAAATGTATATTATAAATAGCACAAATGGGAATTTTAAACATTCAGGCATATCCAAATTTGGATTAAGGAACAGCTAAGAAAATATGGTAAACGTGGTTGGAACAGGGTTGAAAAATTTATTTTATTTTAGTGAAGTGTTTATATTTTCACATATTTTATTTCCATAGATTTCAACTGTCACACACCAGAACCAGAAAATTCTAAGTTTCAAAATTTCAATGGAAATTTAAGTTTTCATAGATATTGCTTGCCCACCTATCTGAGATTTAGATTGAATTCAGACACAGGTATTTTAGTAGTCAAACTATGTTATTCCTGGTATACCCAGTATAGTTTCAGTAACTCAGAAACAAAAGATCACAGACTGAAATTAAGTAGGAAGCTTATAAGAAGTATAAGCCTATAAGCAATTCAAGCAGAATTTAATTACACAAAGGGTAGCTGAATTATGGAATGCATTGCTGAAGGCAGCAATATATGCAAGAAATATAAATCAGATCAAGAAAGAGCTCAGAGAAAGGAAATAAAAAAGTAAAACAAATCAGCCCTTTTAAAAACATCCCAGGGTTAAATGGGGCAGGCCACAGTGGACTCTACAGTCAAGCCTGTTTCTTTGAAATGTTCCTGTGTTTCCTAAGGAAGAAACAAAGTTGTCCCTCAATTGATTTTCATGATGGCTGTAGCTCCGTATCAGAAATGCGAGTGTGTTTTTTGTGCTTTATTTCTGCTTACAGCACTTTGTTGCATTTCCTTTTGTTTCAAACTTAATTTACACTTGCACGATTTTACATGACTCTGGCAGTATAAAACAGCCATGAAGTAAGTGTAAATATGATTTATGCTCCCTTTACACTAGCAAAGTGATATATAGTGTCCTTAGGGAATGTGAGATTCATGCCCAATGTGCGAAACAAGACACATAAACTGTTTGATTTTATTTAACAAGGACATTTCTATTTAATGTTTCATAGAATCATAGAATAGAATCATAGAATCCTAGGGGTTGGAAGGGACCTCGAAAGATCATCTAGTCCAACCCCCCCGCCAGAGCAGGGTCATCTAGAGTACATCACACAGGAACTCATCCAGGTGGGTTTTGAATGTCTCCAGTGAAGGAGACTCCACAACCTCCCTGGGCAGCCTGTTCCAGTGTTCTGTCACTCTCACTGTAAAAATATTTTTTTGGATATTCACCTTGAACCTCCTATGCTCCAATTTGCACCCATTACCCCTTGTCCTATCACTGGTCATCACTGAGAAAAGCCTAACTCCATCTTCCTGACACTCACCCCTTACATATTTGTAAACACTGATGAGGTCACCCCTCAGTCTCCTTTTCTCCAAGCTAAAGAGACCCAGCTCCTTCAGCCTTTCCTCATAAGGGAGATATTCCACTCCCTTTCTTTTTATATAATTTTAAGACTCATATTAATTTCTTCTCCTTAAAGTAGAATGATGGACTTGAATTCAGCATTCTCAGTGTGTTACTATTTCATTAATCCTATATACATATAAGATTATATATATTGAAAAGAAATTACAGTTTATACATACACATCAAATCAGTTTATTATTAATTTTATAATAATTTTTCTCATCTGTAATATTCACAGTCTTAGGAACATTAAACACAGAAATAAGTAAGAGAAGTTATGATTACTCTGGATTATTACAGCAGCAACATTTTGATATCAAAAGGAGCATTTCAAAGATGATTACTGTATAATTAATCAAGTATCCCAACAAATCCTTCATATAATTGCAGTGATGATCTTAAGGTTGATTAAACAGAAACAGAGAAATAAAGCTCTGCTTTACCTGTAATCAAATGAACTACACAGATTTTTCTGGAAAATCTGTGTAATTAGAAAATACAACCATTTCATGGGAAAAAGTGGTGAAAAAATAGGTTCATGTGTTTTTCTGCAGGTAAATTCACACTTTTATGAATGCTGGCTGTGGGATACATTGTGGCTAAAACCAATATTAATTGATGCTCTGGGCCTCAATAACATATATTGTTCTGCTTTTTGAATGTCAACATCAAAGGAAGCCTTTGTGATTGGTTACAGTGATATCTCCTCATGTCCCTTTTAAAATGCATTATACTCCTATACCTGAACAGTGGTGTGAAAAAATGGAATCAGGAGGTTGAAAAAATTAAAGTTTAAAGGTTTTTTTTTCAATGATTTAAAAGTACTCCCATAAAGATTTAAGATGCAGGCATTACAATGACTGGAGTATCTATTACGTGCTTGGTAAATTTGTACTGCACGTTTGGGATGTTATAATCATCAGTACTGATCCCTGTAGTTTCTGTGGCATTCAGAAGTTGGGGTGCTCAGTTTCTCAGAAAATCAGACAGTTAATTCTATCTGCATATAGGATACAGTATATATATCTATATATATCTGCAATGTAACTGAAGACAAAGAAATTTGGGGGGGGGAAGCACTTTAGGAGTGACACATTAGAAATGGGGTTCATTGTCCTAGAACGTATCAGGCTGTAGAAGTAAAATTTAATTTTCCTGATTTCTTTGTTTGAAAAACTATTTATTGGTATATTTAGTTTCAATTTCTTTGCACTGAGAAAAAAATCCTTTTCACTTCTTTTTTTCCTCACATGGCAGTTATTGACTCCAAAATGGAAACTGATTAAAACAAACAAAATCATAATTTGTATGAAAGTTAGAGTGGAAGACAATATTTAAGGTGGATGATGCATGGCAGCCATATTTTGCCTTATGCCTATTGAGGTGTTCGGGTTTTTTTCACAGCAAAAAGAGCTAAAAGGTTATGAAAAACCCAGAAAAATAAATAAAAGTGAAGAAACTGCTGATGCAGCCATACATGAGGACTGGCATTGCTTTTATTTTTAGGTATCAGAGAAATCTATATGAGCTCCTGCCTGTATCTTCCCTCCTAGTGCTTATGTTAAAAAAAAACAACACAAAAAAACCAAAACAAAAACATCCCTAAAATTAAATGTAATTGTCTTAACATTATTTTATAGAAACAGTTTTTCATTGTCTCCGATTGATTTACACCTTCCCTCTTCCTTCACCCTTTTCAAAACTTCGTGCATGCCTCCTAAGCACAAGAACAGAAATCAACATTGTCTTGTTTTGACTGCTATTTCTTTGCGATCTTAAATGGTCCCTCAGCCCTTTTGTCAATATTTATTGATGGGATCCACAGGTGCTGTGAGTGATCCCACTCTTGAGGGGCATAAACCAATGGTAAGCTGGGAAGAGAGGGAAAGGGGGGCCTGCTCCAGGCAAGAACTGGTTGGGAAATATCAGAAAGCTCAGGAGCCATTGACAAAATGTCAAACATTTCAAATCCTTGATTGTTTCTCTGGCTAATGCCATGCTAAGCAGAACCATTAATCTACCCCTAAAGCAGAAACAGTTACATATACATATACGCACAACACATGCATGTACGCCCACCTACGTGCACACACACACAAATAGTCTGCAGGGAAATTAAGCAATGCCAGTGAAACCATATACAGAGAAAGTTCTTGGATAAATTAACAGCGCAATTACATTACATGACATGCCACAAGATGGATGAGGAAAACTTGGCTGGTATTATGTTCTGTTTTCAAATTGCAATTTATTTGAGGGTTTTAATGGATGCCTTATTAAAACATCTCAGCATTGGTCAGGTTTCAGAGTATGTCAGAGTAGCCCATGATTGATGACACCCTCTGCTGCTTCCCTTGCACATTTGCAGGGAATTTAAGCAAAGAGGGAATGAACAGAGCCTCAGAGTTGTATTGATCGTGTGAAGGTGCACTGCCTGAGAGCACAGTCTAATAACATTCTCTTAGCTCAGCTGCCTCACATGAAGGCATTTATTACAAGAAATAAAATGTTGCTGAAGATAAAAGAACATTGTGCAAACAAAAGAGTAAGCAATGAACAAGAGAATGAATGAGAGAAAAAGAGAAATAAAGAAATATCAATGTATATCTTTAAGCAATGAAGTGTTATTAACTCCTAAGAGCATATTTCTGACAGCCAAAATAATTATGAATCTAACTATTTTCTCTGTTTAGATATATGAAAATCTTCTGAGGAAAATCTCTGGAGACAGCGATTTTTTTTTTTGATTTTTTTTTTTTAATCCATCTCATTTAGATGAAAACCTGTAATTATATGGGTAGCAATGAGGATGGAGGTCGGAGCTAAACACAATTAGGATTTCAAACATCAAAATGGATAGCTTGACATTAATCATTTGACCATCCAATGTCTTTCTTCATCACTTTAAGTACTATATACTGTAGTTAATCAATCTGAACGGCACCTATTTGATAAGCAAAAAGCACTTGTACCTAACTGATGCAAATCTTAAATAATTTCTCACAGTTATAGAGGATAGCTTATTGATAGTTTTGGATTAGATTTTCTTAGTATAAGAAACATTTTTGTCTTGTGTTGTAAATTACCTGTTTGAAAAAGAGGACATTTTCATGATCTCAAACTGCAAATGCATTGTTGGCTTTTACCTCCCAGAACACCCTTTTAAAGAAATCCACGAGTACTTCATCACATCAGCAATGTTTGGTTAACTAATACTTTTTTTTTTTTTTCTTTTTTTTTTTTTTTTCATTGTAAATGGAGTCAAGCTGAAGGCAAAATGAGATAATCAACTACAGATGAGGTAGAGTAGAAGTACCCTTAGGTACCTCAAAAACACCATACTGATTACAAATAAAATTTCAGGTTGGACATTAGAGTCCAATTCTTTCAGATGCAGAGTATTTGTCAGTACTGTTACTGTATCTGTATCCCTTTCACTTTGACTTTTTCTTGGCCTGCAGGAAACAGGTGGTATCATCTATGACCAGATCTCCAAGACACTCCCCAAATATCTATGCCTGGGGCTTGGTTAAGTACTGTGTCATATCTCCTAGCTGCCTCTGGCTGTTTCCAACTCCGATACCATTTCAGTTTCAATTCCAGGTCTAAAAGATTATTTGTTTGACCTGCCTTGCTCGTCATTATCTGAGCTGCTAATTTTATTATTCTGTTAGCACCCTGGGTTGCGTGGTATGAAGTGACACTATAAAAATGTAGTTTGATTATACTGGAATAATTCAGCATCACAGGCTTGACAAACAAAATACAGCACTCCCACCCACACTCGTATAACAGTGAAGATGAGGGGGAAGGGAATATAAAAACTGTATGAAATAGGAATAAAATAGGCAGTGCAGTCGACGAGCTTTAGAAATTCTCTCAGGTTAGAGCTGGACAAGTTTCCTATGAGCCTTTATGAGTCACTTGTAGCCAAAACATCTTTTAAAAGAAAAAATAGCAATAATTATTCTAAAAAGCCCTCAGAAATATGCAAAACTTTTTCTGACTAGAAAAAAAAAATAAATCTCTTAAGTCTCTAGTTCTTAGAACTAACTTATAAAAAGATGACTAGGATAATTTAAAAAACTTGGAAAAAGCATCAGGTCTTGGTCTGAACTTAAAGGAATCACTGTGCTTTTACAGTTTTCTGTTCAACATTCCCACTTCTTTCTGCTATAGATTCACTATCTTTTTTCTTTTTTTTTTTTTTTTTTTTTTTTTAATATCTCCACTTGTATGTGCATCTTAAACAGTTAAATCACAACTTATTTTGTAAGTTTGTTTTAAATATAGACAGGGTCTTTTTAACATTCCCCAGATTTAACGTTAGTTCATCCTCTGAAGTATTGACTTCAGAATAATTACTGGATTTTCCTGTATTTGTTTCTGAGCTTTTTGTCTTTCTTGCACCTTCATCTTTTATTTTCTAGGTAACTGACAAAGCTGACTTGAACTTTGAAAGGAAAGGAAAAAAAAATCACTTTTAATGTCTGTAGTCCACACAACTTCTGATACTGCAGACCTAAAGTTTGTTTCATTGTTGGATAAGTATTAAAATGGCTGCCTCATGTTTCAGACATTTCCTAGCACAAGACAAATGGTTTCTGAAATGGAATAATTAATGTATTTACACTAGAAAACGGACTCATTTGATTAACTTCCTGTGACTGTTTCAGATCAGCACATGTATTACCTGAGCAAGCTGTGCACAGGTAACCTGGCCAAATCAGAAGCCTGATTGCAATCCTCAAAAAAATTCCTTTCCAAAGAGCATAATTACATTTCAACTCATGTAGATGAAACATGGTAGAGATTTAATGTTAATAAATATTGTCTTTCTCATTAATAAGAACTGAAATTCTCATACTAAGTGTACATTAGAAGGTGCAGCTCTAATAATTTCAGTTTTTCTCAGCCACATTGCCCTCAGCTTCTTGATTAAAAGCAGTAACCATGTCTATTATAGCTAAGATAAATAAACAGATATTTTCTGGCAGTTTAGTGCACAAATGCAACCTCCTAACCCTCACCATCAAAAGGTCAAAAGCTGGAAAACCTAGTCCATTAACCTCTGTAAATGGTTGTGATATTAAAAACTGGCTCTCAATATCCAAGGGTCATGATCTAGTGCAATAAGCATCAGCAATAAAGAATTATGACTATAGTACATTATCCATCTATAAAATGGCCATTTATGACACCACCACATTGGCTATCTGTAGCAGGAAAAGGAATGCACCACCCTTTTCTAAGAATCACTGCACTTTCAATTATAGGATCATGATATAAGCTGTGAAAACTTACTTATTTTTAAAACAGAGCACAGAACTACTTTCTCTATATTTAGCAAGACAGAAGGAAAATCCACAGGCTCAGTAGAAAATAACAGTTTAAAAGATTGTTCTCAGGATACTATATTCTGTGCTGCAGCATAGACATTTCAGATTCAGTTAGATAATCCCTCATTACTAGCTATCAGTGAATAGGTAGAAGCTTATCAAGATGCAGAGGGGCTCTTTCAAGATAACAGTTGGCTACTTTAAGATTGTAGCGACCTTTGATGGTTGCTAAAGAGAACTGTAGCTCTTCAAGCCAAGCAAGATGTTTGAGAAAGTTTCTGAGATGAAAAAAACGAACAGAACACCTGACCATCAGTGAAAAGAAGTGGCTCTGGAAAAAAAGACCAAGATACATTCACCAACTATACTTTACTAGTGTAAACATCTTTTTAATCACAAAAAGTCTATTTTTGGTGAAAGAATGTGGGTGAGATGACTATTTAAGAGGTATGGGAAATAAATGAGAAAAAAATGTGGCCATTTTTTAGAACATTAAAAAAACCTATCAGAAAAGATAAAAAATAAATATATTTGCTACTTATTATATATAAATGTAGGAGACTACTTTCATTTGCATATCTGTCTAAATTTCTGAGATGTCTTATCTGTAGAAACTTAGGCCAGTGTTATTTAATCTGTGACTAAAACTTTGATGATACATTAGCTTGGAAGACCTGCAAAAATCCAACCCACTCTTCCTTTTAAAGAGCAGCTGGTCTTGCTAATTAAAATGGAAAAGCTCTATCCATCTTCATTTGCAGATAAGTCACCCAGAGAACTTCAGCACCCTATTGTAGTTTCATAGGATGACTGAAAGAGCCAGAATATGTAGAAAATATCCATTATTTTAATTTTGACAACAGATACAGAAAAGTCTTTTATGTGTAATTAAATGTGAGAGGTTATCAAAACTAAATGCAAGTAACATGCCAATTTTGTTTACTCTTTTTTTTTCCCTTTACATTTAATGAATAATTTACCCAGCTGTGGAGTCAACACCTCCCTCACAGGAATGGCATTAACTAAACCCACATTGTCTTGCCATTTTGTTTCAGTCACTGAAAAATAAGGAAACACATGGGCATAATAACATATTAATTTAAGGTTTTGCTAGAGGAAGTTTGGTGGGTTGTTTGTTTTTTTTTTTTGTTATGTTTTGTTTTCCTGTGGTAATAAAATCTCTGTTAGAATAATACTTATGTGCTCTTTCCTGCTTCTGTTCTACCAACCATCTTTTCAATCATTTTCTCTATCTATGAAACAGGAGAAACATGGTGAACTAAGCAGGTGTATATGCCTCCTGACATATAACTAGATTCAGAGTAGCTCTGGACACTGGGACCCAGAAGTATAGCCTCTTCTCATAAACACATAAAGTGGTTAAGATGAAAATTGCCTACAGCATTCAGTCTTCTGGAGAACCTACCTTTGGCTAATGTTATCTGCAAAGAGCAGAGAGGTGGTAAGAGAGGGTGACTGGAGATACTGAGACACTGTGGTACCAAACAGATCAAAAGTAACCTATGTTTCAGCTCATAGCCTTCTTCTGTGTGAATAGGATCCCAGCTTCTGCCTCTTCTAGGTATCTCCCCAGTGTAGACCTTGAAGGTAGAGGTGCCTGGAGCATACATCCTCTTATGGCAGTGGAGGCAGTTTCATGTTCTCTTCTCCAATCCTTTGTGATGAATGAAAAATAATAGAAGATGTAGCATGTTAAGTTCAAACTGTAGCCAGAAAGAATTTATTTTATAAACGAGATTCCTTTTCAGGCCTTTTATTAGCTGAATACCTCATTTTGGAAGGGCTTAACAGCTGGCAAGTTCTGCAGGATGCTTTAGATCGTCTTTTCCTTTCTCCCTTTGCAACAACAGCTTTCTGCCAGGCTGGCCTAGCCAGTGGTCAGTGTGCCAGTTCTCCTTCCTTAAGGCATGCTAAAACACCACGTCAGAATCTGTATTCTAGTGCTTTGGTTAATGTTAAATGTTAAAGCATAACTTTGTTTCAGAAATTGTAACCTTTCCCAGAAATGGGCTTGTTTTCACTTTCGGTATCCTATCAGCTTTTGCCCTAATTCAAGTGCACTAAGCAAGGCAGACACATAGAAATAAAATGTCATGATGCATCTGCACAAACAAACTTAATTTGGGCATCTTTGACATTTCATATGTGGGTTGTCTTTGAAAACTTAATACATTTTAATTATCTTTTCCTGTGAGGTAGAAAATTATATCCCCTGCATGATATTTGTCTTTCTCCAGTCCATTTGCATCATAGTACTCTATACAGACATTCCTCTCAAAACTTACTAACTTATCTTTTCATCTGTTTCTTTATTTAGGTGAAAAGAGATTATTTTTATTATAATACTGCAAATTAGGAATGGTAGCCCTTTAAACATTACAGAAGAAACGAAAACAGATTATAACATGACCACCGAAAAACACACAAACATTGAGTAGTTAGCTGAAATATGGTTTGACAGGTGGAGAAACCACAACTGGCAAGTAATTTATTGAGTACATTGCTGCATAATGGATCTTCAGCTAATTGTAATAATTATAATAACCAGATATATTCCATGTCACACTCTGCCAAGATCCTCTTCAATTTTTCTCCCTAAAAGGCAAGGCTAGCCAATTCTTCCAAGAGTCACAGTTTCCTGTGACTTACATATTTGGTCATGGTGCAAGCAACAGAGCTGATCCCACTAAGGGGTTAAGCACAAGTCTGTGAGATGCATAAATCTTAATGCTTTAAACAAAATGCCATATTTCAAATTATGTCTATGAAACCAGTTTCCAAAAGGCTGAAAATGTTTAAGTAACACCCTTCAGATCAAATTTACAAAATAAACTACTTTTTTTTTTTGACTGTAGAAAGCTAGATGCATTAAAAAAGCTCAGATGTTCAAGTATAAAATGCAACTGAAGAGGAAAAAACAATATAATTTTTCCATTTAAAAAAAAATATGCATTCACTCCAGCAAAGCAATAATTGCAATTATAAATCTATTATATATTGTTAATGTTGATCATTAATAATTTAGGCTCTAATTTGGCAAGGTCAAAAATTCACTGGTGTTCCTTAAGTTGTTTGCTGTATTTGGGATATTTTATTAGTTCTTTACAAAGCCAAGTGTAAGATTCTGGTATATTTAGTCAAGATATTGGTATTATAGTTATAAATTAAGCAAGATTTCCTTTTCTCAAGTAATATGCACTTTCTACATTTTAATATGATTTTGATGTGGAAATAATAATGATCAGCAACTATGTTAGCAAAGACATATTCCCATAAAAATTTTTACCATAGTATGTAAATAAATATGTAAATAATATTACTGAACTCTGGCTTTCCTTTGTCAGGAGGCATTTTCAGACATTTGGTTATTTATACACCATGTGGCTGACAGAAAGCATTTTTTCTCTCTTTAGAGATGTACTGAACTGGGAGAAAAATCTGCTTTGTGACCTTTTGGGTATTTGATATCTGACTAAGCAGGAATATATATTCATTCACAGTCTTGCTCATAGGTAGTTGTGCAAAGTAACTGTTTTGAGATTCTTCTTCCTTCAAACAAAGTCTAGGTATGAAAAAAATCTTAGAAAAAATGCTAGGGTCTTGCTCAGGAGAAAATTGCTGTAATATACCATAGAAGATGCACTCAGGAAACCTTGTATATAACGGACACTATTCTCATCTCCGATCTTGTACTCCTTAAGCTGAGCATTGCACTTTCTATTTTATTTTCTTTGGATGTACCAAGAGTATCTTGAGCTTTTATGTGTCTCTTTATTTTATTGATCCTCTCCACACTCTTGAAAATAATGGGCTTTTAGAATCCCAGCACTACTAAAATTTATCTTTCTCACTTTCTTCCTCATTCCTTTTTAAAATACACACATTTAGTCGATAACCTTTTACATGATCAGGCATGATCAGACAGTTACTAACACCAAAAAACCCTAGTTCTGTCTATTAGAGTTTACTTGGTTAGTAAAAGAGAACATACACAGCTCCTTCTTGTCTTCCTGCTACCAGGCTATCCATTAACTATTTTTCTGTAATCTGTGTTGGCATAATGCTGTGTGATAGGCATGTATGTCCTCTTCATGCTGGTGAATTAAAATTCCACTTTTAGTGAGTAAGATTAATTGCCCATTTAACCAAAGCTGGATTCATTCTCTTATTGGGGCAGAGGAGGAGGGGAGAGGGGGATGCTGGAGGGCTGAAGGTGGGAAAAGCAAGGGGCAGAGTGCCAGCTAGGCTGCAGGATTCAGTTACATGTGAAATGATTTGTAATTCTGAGTAATCACTTAGGACAAGCCCTTGCACCATTTTATCTATACATGACTCTAGGCCAAA
Organism: Chaetura pelagica; assembly: GCF_000747805.2. Lineage (NCBI taxonomy): Eukaryota > Metazoa > Chordata > Aves > Apodiformes > Apodidae > Chaetura > Chaetura pelagica. The sequence continues at coordinate 5,510,396 of NW_009952265.1, forward strand.
GTCAATACTCATAGTAAAATAATGAGATGAAGCTAACTGAGCCCTTTCATTAATGCTCCAAGGAGCAAATCCGATGCTTGAGATTCTCCCATGGAAAGTATCCACTTCTTCCTAAAAATGAGCAAGCAGGCCATGATGCCCAGTAGTAACCAGGGCTCTTGCCTCCAAATAACTGAGGAAAAATTTCCTTTCTTATTTGTGCACCATATCATTCTTTGCCCAGCTGCAGGTGGAGGCATATGAATTTTACATTACCTGTAGGCTCATTAGAGAAATCTGTCTCTCTCCTAATAGTTTTTCCTGACTTGATAGAAGAAAAAAACCCACTCAATGTAAGCCAATAAACCAGAAGGAAAAAAGCAGTGCGCTGTTTGAGTGAACGTGTTTTTATTCTAACTACTGTCCACACTACGAAGCAATTTAACTACACAAGGAACTCTTGGCACTGTAAGGGATGGAGCCCTCACTGTTGGTTTTTTTGCAGTGTAGTCATGTTTTCCCAGGACACTTTTGATACTGCAGCAACTGGCAATTTTATTTACAACACTGTAAAGAAATACTACTTGTTCCTGTTTCATTCTTCTGTGATTGTTCATAATGTGGGATCCTACTCATCCACAGATCTTTTGCCCTGGAATATCCAGTTGCTTAACTGTAGTTTTGTAACTTATGAATCTCTTACTCTGTTACAATTTCCTGTGTAATCTTCACCATTCCACCCCTGAGAGATCTCCAGTTATACCACAACAAATATTGGAACATCCCAATCTCAACATATATCAGCATATGTGAAATGCTATGTGATTGTTCCATAAATATAACAGGGGCAAAAAAATTCCCACAATTATATTGCATAAAATCAAAAGGTTTTAATAGAATACTGGATTTTTGTCAATTGAAGCATGCATATTTTTCAAGTGGTCACAAGAGAATTAGTGAATTAAATTCCTGTGGATTTTAATCAATCACATCTGAAAATCTTGCTTGTTTATAAGAACAAGAATTAATGTGTCAGAAGCTGAAACATTTACATTTACAGAATCAAGTTTGCCCTTCAGATCCAAACACAAAACTGCCAAAACAGCACAACACTTCAATCTTCACAACCTCAGATGAATCTAAACCTACTAAAATTGTTTCAAGCATCAGCATAAAAAAATAAAGGTCTAATTTCTCAAAGGATATGGACAATTTTAAACAGCTATATGAGTTTGAAACTCATTATAAGCTTCAGCTTCCACTTTCCACTCCTAAACCAGGAAAGTTTAGAATTAGAAACTTCTATAAATTTTGCATGAATCTGACAAAATCTGTGGTGATTTCTTTCCACTGCTCCACAAGGTATCTCACAAGTTGGAAGGATGAGTACGTTTTTCTTTCAAAAAATGCTGGTTTCAATATTAAAATATTTATTAAAAAATATCTAATACCTAATGTCTAATGAAAAAAGTCAAATTTTATTATTTTGTAAAATAAATAAGTTTCCTATTCCTTTCATCACTGTAACATTTCATTCATTTATAATTTTATTTTAGTTTAAAACATTTTGTTCAATCAATTCTAAATCTTTACATGATTGCTATCTTTGAATATTGTGTGGGATAACATGTTTAATGCTCAGGCTTTATATACAGAGCAGAACACATTGGTTAAAATGTATGTAAAGAAGTTATTTTATTTGCAAAAATAATGAAATATTTTGCCATTTCTGTAGCAAGTTAGTTCTCACTGCGCACCAGAGCTGAGTATAAACATTTGCATCACCTTTTTCGGATGAAGACTTACACACCTCCTGGCACAAATGAGGACCATATTACCATTCAACATCTGCACTGATTTTTTTGTGTAAATTCCGCCTGTGCATCTGAATCATGATCTGTGCTGAGGAAGTAATTTTGTAACTGATTTAAAAGCATAAACAGAGGGATTAGAGAGGATCCAGTAAATCCAACTCCATAATTTGAATTTGAGAAACTGAGGTGAAGATGTCTGATGGATAAAACCTTCTCTGTAACTCCGCTGTAGTCTACTTCAATCCGAATCAAATGTTTGCTTAATTAAGGTGAAGTAAAAATTATTTTATATTCTTTTGAATGCATGTTTATTAAATTTAATGTTGTGGTTATCTGCTGCTTATATATTTTCATACTACTTGATCAGAATTATTGTGCAACTTTTTCTGACACTGCATATTACAGAAATTTTCATAAAATTATTTCATATTGTGATAGTTTGAAACTAAATAAAAGATGGACTATTCAGACAAGCTTGATATTCTCAATAAATACATTGCCCTTTAAGAAACAATTAAGCGCTAAACTTCCCTATGTTTTCTTATCTTGTTAGAAGAACAGAAAGAAAACTTGAAAGCAGAACAAAACAATACGTTCTGTGGAAGGTGGAGAGAATCTTGCTTGCAGGAAAGAAGACAACATTTATCACCTAACTTTATCATGTAGCTTAAAACAAAACAAAACAAATTTTAAAACTGTGAAATATTGCATAGCTTGCACAGAAAGCCACAACCTTTTGATTATCTGAGTTCATCCTCCTGAAGCAGAAAGAATGCTGGATAATGCTTGATAAAGATTAGCAAGTTTTAAGACACTTATATCCTGTAAAACAGTAAAGAACAGATAAAAAGTTTTGCACTTTATTTTAGACATAGCAAGTCTATAATTTTATGTTATATCTTGCTAACCAGAATTTTACCAACAAAATGTCTTTTTGTCTATGTATCTCAGAATATCTTTCTCAAGCCCGAAGCACATGATTCTCTGGACACCTGGATATCTTCTTTTGAGGAAGAAATTAGTAATTTGGTTCTCAGAAACTAAGTACCACTGGGTAGGAAATAGTAAAAAAACCCAACCAAATACAAAACCAAAAACGTCAGATTTTATAAACTCTGTATGGTAAACTAAAATAATTGAACAATTTTTTTTGGAAAAAAAATATAAAATTACAGTTAACTTTGGGAACATACTGATATGGACTTGGCACTAGAAACCCTATTTGCAAAATCCCTATAGGGAAACTAACCACAAAGCTGAGCCTTGTATAACCCTTCAATAAATAGGTTAAAACACACAGAAAGACATAATCTAGACCCTATAATGCATCTCTTTATTTCATCTTCTTTGTTGTAAGTAACTTAGAACAACACTGCCTTGGTGTGAAAGCATCTATATGGGGCAAATGCATCTAGGTCATGCAGAAAACAGTATGTTGCCATAGCTATCATTAGTGTAATACACTTCACAGCAAGTCCTACTGTGAGCTAAATTCAGGCCCAGTGGGTGCAGCACTACTGACTTCAATGAAGCTGCACCTGCTTCTGCCCTATCTGAATAGGTCCTTGCGTGTACACTAAGAAGAGTATTTCAATCACTGCCATTCACTGAACACTATTTCAACAGCTTCTCAGTGTGAATTCCTGCTATAAAATATCTGTTGTGCAGTAGCTGGCTATTCCTTCCCACCCTGCTTGCCCTCCCCTCCATCATTCCTCAGAGCAGTGCTCCATCACATTACAAACTGCTTCAGGCAGCACTGATCTAGTTGCTGCGGCAGACGAAAGTCACAACCAATATGAGGGATGATTATGTCATACCTTAGGAAGCTATTTTGACTGCTGACATAAAATTTGGTCACTTTTAAAGACCATGAGGAGGCATATATTGCCTTCTTTCCAGTGTACAGGTTAGTACCCATTTATCTAAAATTGGTAAGAATTTTTCAGTCTTCATTTGGGGAAAAAATCTGTTGCATATCCTTTTTTCCTTATATTTTTAATTGCTAGACTACATTAGACCCACTAAACTTCTCTCTTACTAAGAACCATAAAACGACAGTTAAAGATGCTAGACTGTGAGTGTGCTTCTCCATCTGCTACGTGAGGTGATCCCACCTCTTAACATTCTTCTAATTTTATTTGTCTTCTGTAACTCTTTTCCTGAGTATTTCCTTCTTCCTATTTGCTCTTTCTACCTTGCCTCTCTTAGCCTTTCTTCAGTCCTCTCTCATCTTGCTCTGGACCAGATGTCTGTTTCTGAACAGATTTTCTCACCTCACCCTTCAAAGCTTATGGTGTTATGTTTGCTATTGTCTCAGAGGCATGAAGAAATCTAATCTGTATAGCAACAAGTTTTTATTTCATTCTGAGATGGCTTCCTTCATCAAATGGCAGAATATACATGCACTTAAGGGACAAAATGCAGAATCCCCTTTTTAAGCACTTATGTGGAAATACCACCACTTCCTGGTGGGCCTAAGATAGTCATAAAAAGAATCGTAGCACAAACATGGGCTCTGCCCATACAAAAATACTGATGCAGTGACTGGCACCATGATACAACACGGTAACTTCTTTTTCTCTTTCGTTGGAGATGAAGAAGACTTCATCTCCCTACAAGTCAGTTGACACTGCAGTCTCCTTTATATGACACAGCAGTTACGGTAACACTTGCCAAATGTATGGAATCTAATCCACAGTAATAGGGGTGGGAAAAAGGAATGGGAAGGAGAAGTTCTGTTCCAGCCTACATGCAACCTTCTGGATGATATTTTGTTCCTAATGGTAAGAAAAGTATTATTTTTTTTTTTGAGGAGACCTCTGAATTTTTGAACTTGGCTCTTCTATTTCGCAGTCTAGTGCCACAGGTAGCAGACTATCACGCATGGAGAAGATAGTAATCTTGCTCCTTTCAATCCCACATGGATCTTAGAAGGTAAGCAAAAGTTAGTTTCCTAACTCACATGAGGTCTCTGTAGGCACTTGACTGCTTTGAATGCTCTGCCCACGCATCAGGAGCAGTACTCAAAAGCTCAGGAAGTGCCAAGAATTTAAATCTAATAACACGCAATGTTAGCAGACCTAAGTCACTGGCTTATCTGTGTTAGAGACATATTTTTAAAAGAGCATAAAGATCTATGTACATGTAATTAATGTGTGATTTTTTAAAACCTCGTCTGCATCTGAAAAGCAAGGAAAACATTAATTCTTCAATATTTATTCTTATTCACTCTTAAAAATGATTTTAGAAGAATTCTTTTACTTTTAGGAGATATTTTTCAAGCTTTTGTGTCAGACGTCTGCTCCATTTCTAGAAGATGCACATATTCTCTGTCGTCTACTAAGCTATGAAACCCAGGCTTTCAGGTGACTGAAAAAGAGCTTTCCCT